>NW_028320692.1:0-45369 GCF_062004578.1 Staurois parvus
TCACCACCTGCCCCCTGGACCCTATCCCCTCCCAGCTCCTCCAGTCACACCCCCCCCCCCCCCCTCCATCATTCGCTCCCTCACCCACATCTTCAATCTCTCCCTCTCCTCCGGCACCTTCCCCTCCCCTCTAAAGCACGCACACATCACCCCCATACTCAAAAAACCCTCCCTGGACCCCACCAACCTTAACAACCTCAGACCCATCTCCTTGTTGCCCTTCACTTCCAAGCTCCTTGAGCGCCTGGCCTACAATCGCCTAAGCGCCCACCTCACTGATAACAACCTCCTTGACCCCCTACAGTCCGGCTTCCGTCCCCTACACTCCACCGAAACCGCCCTACTTAAAATCACCAACGACCTGCTAACCACCAATGCCAATGGCCACTGTTCTATCCTCCTACTCCTGGACCTCTCCGCGCCCTTCGACACTGTTGACCACCCCCTCCTCCTTGCCAAACTGCACTCCCTTGGCATCAGGGACGCTGCTCTCTCCTGATCTACTCCTATCTATCCCAACGCTCCTTCAGCATCACCTACAACACTGCCACCTCCCCCTCTCTGTCGGGGTCCCCCAAGGCTCTGTCCTCGGGCCCTTCCTCTTCTCCATCTATACCAGGGGTGGGCAAACTTTTTGACTTGAGGGCCGCAATGGGTTCATATATTGGACCCGGGGGCCGGACTAAGAGTAGATGAATGATGTGTATGTGTCATCCATAGTAAGTATAGTAATATTCCCCCATAGTAAGCATAGTAATTCATCCCCCTATAGTAATTCATCCCCCATAGTAATTCATCCCCCATATAGTAATTCATCCCCCATATAGTAATTCATCCCCCATAGTAATTCATCCCCCATATAGTAATTCATCCCCCATAGTAATTCATCCCCCATATAGTAATTCATCCCCCATATAGTAATTCATCCCCCATAGTAATTCATCCCCCATAGTAATTCATCCCCCATATAGTAATTCATCCCCCATAGTAATTCATCCCCCATATAGTAATTCATCCCCCATATAGTAATTTATCCCCCATAGTAATTCATCCCCATAGTAATTCATCCCCCATATAGTAATTCATCCCCCATATAGTAATTCATCCCCCCTATAGTAATTCATCCCCCATATAGTAATTCATCCCCCCTATAGTAATTCATCCCCCATATAGTAATTCATCCCCCATATAGTAATTCATCCCCCCTATAGTAATTCATCCCCCATATAGTAATTCATCCCCCATATAGTAATTCATCCCCCATAGTAATTCATTCCCCATAGTAATTCATCCCCCCTATAGTAATTCATCCCCCATATAGTAATTCATCCCCCCTATAGTAATTCATCCCCCCCTATAGTAATTCATTCCCCCTATAGTAATTCATCCCCCCTATAGTAATTCATCCCCCATATAGTAATTCATCCCCCATATAGTAATTCATCCCCCATAGTAATTCATCCCCCATATAGTAATTCATCCCCCATATAGTAATTCATCCCCCATATAGTAATTCACCCCCCATAGTAATTCATCCCCCATATAGTAATTCATCCCCCCTATAGTAATTCATCCCCCATAGTAATTCATCCCCCCTATAGTAATTCATCCCCCATATAGTAATTCATCCCCCATAGTAATTCATCCCCCCTATAGTAATTCATCCCCCATATAGTAATTCATCCCCCATAGTAATTCATCCCCCCTATTGTAATTCATCCCCCATATAGTAATTCATCCCCCATAGTAATTCATCCCCCATATAGTAATTCATCCCCCATATAGTAATTCATTCCCCATAGTAATTCATCCCCCATAGTAATTCATCCCCCCTATAGTAATTCATCCCCCCTATAGTAATTCATCCCCCATAGTAATTCATTCCCCATAGTAATTCATCCCCCATATAGTAATTCATCCCCCATAGTAATTCATCCCCCATATAGTAATTCATCCCCCATAGTAATTCATCCCCCATATAGTAATTCATCCCCCATATAGTAATGCATTCCCCATATAGTAATTCATCCCCCATATAGTAATTCATCCCCCATAGTAATTCATCCCCCATATAGTAATTCATCCCCCATATAGTAATTCATCCCCCATAGTAATTCATCCCGCATATAGTAATTCATCCCCCCATATAGTAATTCATCCCCCATATAGTAATTCATCCCCCATAGTAATTCATCCCCCATAGTAATTCATCCCCCATATAGTAATTCATCCCCCATAGTAATTCATCCCCCATATAGTAATTCATCCCCCATATAGTAATTCATCCCCCATAGTAATTCATCCCCCATATAGTAATTCATCCTCTATAGTAATTCATCCCCCATATAGTAATTCATCCCCCATAGTAATTCATCCCCCCTATAGTAATTCATCCCCCATATAGTAATTCATCCCCCATATAGTAATTCATCCCCCATAGTAATTCATCCCCCCTATAGTAATTCATCCCCCATATAGTAATTCATCCCCCATAGTAATTCATCCCCCATATAGTAATTCATCCCCCATATAGTAATTCATCCCCCCTATAGTAATTCATCCCCCATATAGTAATTCATCCCCCATATAGTAATTCATCCCCCATAGTAATTCATTCCCCATAGTAATTCATCCCCCCTATAGTAATTCATCCCCCATATAGTAATTCATCCCCCATATAGTAATTCATCCCCCCTATAGTAATTCATCCCCCATATAGTAATTCATTCCCCCTATAGTAATTCATCCCCCCTATAGTAATTCATCCCCCATATAGTAATTCATCCCCCATAGTAATTCATCCCCCATATAGTAATTCATCCCCCATATAGTAATTCATCCCCCATATAGTAATTCACCCCCCATAGTAATTCATCCCCCATATAGTAATTCATCCCCCCTATAGTAATTCATCCCCCATAGTAATTCATCCCCCCTATAGTAATTCATCCCCCATATAGTAATTCATCCCCCATAGTAATTCATCCCCCCTATAGTAATTCATCCCCCATATAGTAATTCATCCCCCATATAGTAATTCATCCCCCATAGTAATTCATCCCCCCTATTGTAATTCATCCCCCATATAGTAATTCATCCCCCATAGTAATTCATCCCCCATATAGTAATTCATCCCCCATATAGTAATTCATTCCCCATAGTAATTCATCCCCCATAGTAATTCATCCCCCCTATAGTAATTCATCCCCCATAGTAATTCATTCCCCATAGTAATTCATCCCCCATATAGTAATTCATCCCCCATAGTAATTCATCCCCCATATAGTAATTCATCCCCCATAGTAATTCATCCCCCATATAGTAATTCATCCCCCATATAGTAATTCATCCCCCATATAGTAATGCATTCCCCATATAGTAATTCATCCCCCATATAGTAATTCATCCCCCATAGTAATTCATCCCCCATATAGTAATTCATCCCCCATATAGTAATTCATCCCCCATAGTAATTCATCCCGCATATAGTAATTCATCCCCCCATATAGTAATTCATCCCCCATATAGTAATTCATCCCCCATAGTAATTCATCCCCCATAGTAATTCATCCCCCATATAGTAATTCATCCCCCATATAGTAATTCATCCCCCATAGTAATTCATCCCCCATATAGTAATTCATCCCCCATATAGTAATTCATCCCCCATAGTAATTCATCCCCCATATAGTAATTCATCCTCTATAGTAATTCATCCCCCATATAGTAATTCATCCCCCATAGTAATTCATCCCCCCTATAGTAATTCATCCCCCATATAGTAATTCATCCCCCATAGTAATTCATCCCCCCTATAGTAATTCATCCCCCATATAGTAATTCATCCCCCATAGTAATTCATCCCCCATATAGTAATTCATCCCCCATATAGTAATTCATTCCCCATAGTAATTCATCCCCCATAGTAATTCATCCCCCCTATAGTAATTCATCCCCCATATAGTAATTCATCCCCCATAGTAATTCATCCCCCATATAGTAATTCATCCCCCATATAGTAATGCATTCCCCATATAGTAATTCATCCCCCATATAGTAATTCATCCCCCATAGTAATTCATCCCCCATATAGTAATTCATCCCCCATATAGTAATTCATCCCCCATAGTAATTCATCCCCCATAGTAATTCATCCCCCATATAGTAATTCATCCCCCATAGTAATTCATCCCGCATATAGTAATTCATCCCCCCATATAGTAATTCATCCCCCATATAGTAATTCATCCCCCATAGTAATTCATCCCCCATATAGTAATTCATCCCCCATAGTAATTCATCCCCCATATAGTAATTCATCCCCCATAGTAATTCATCCCCCCTATAGTAATTCATCCCCAATATAGTAATTCATCCCCCATAGTAATTCATCCCCCATATAGTAATTCATCCCCCATATAGTAATTCATCCCCCATATTAAGTCCCCAAGTCCCCCCTGTGTCAATTCACTTACCTTTGCTCCGCGCGTTCCTCTCGCCGTGTTTCCGCGCCGTTCCGGTGTAGCATGAAAATCTGTCTCCTATGAGGATCTGTCCCCCTCGACGTATCTGCGCATGTGCCAGTTTCAGGCATTAGCAGCCGATCGGCGATCTCCGGCACATGCGCAGATACGTCGAGGGGGACAGATCCTCATAGCTCCGCGGGCCGTAGTTTGCCCATTGCTGATCTATACCTTCTCCCTTGGCAAACTTATTAACTCTCACGGCTTCAATTACCACCTCTATGCCGACGACACCCAAATTTACCTCTCCACCCCCCACCTCACCCCCTCATTCTCTGCCCGCATCGCCCACCTCCTAAACGACACATCAGACTGGATGTCGCTCCATTTCCGCAAACTTAACCTGTCCAAAACCGAGCTCCTGGTCTTCCCCCCACCCCGCGCCCCCCCCCCCCCATCCTCTCCATCACTACTAACAACGCCACCATCTCTCCCACCCCACACGCTAAAGTCCTGGGTGTCATCCTGGACTCCCACCTCTCCTTCCTACCCCACATCCAACTGCTATCTAGATCTTGCAGGCTTCACCTCCGCAACATCTCCAAGATACGCACATTCCTCACCCCAGACACCACCAAACAACTCGTACACTCCCTCATCATCTCACGCCTGGACTACTGCAACTCCCTCCTCACTGGCCTCCCTCATCATCTCACGCCTGGACTACTGCAACTCCCTCCTCACCGGCCTACCCAAACGAACGCTATCCCCACTCCAGTCGATCCTGAACTCAGCGGCCAGACTCATCCACCTCACCAACCGCTCCACATCTGCCACCTCCCTCTGCCAATCCCTTCATTGGCTCCCGATTGCCCAACGCATCAAATTCAAACTGCTAACTCTGACCTACAAAGCCGTTCACAACGCCGCCCCGAACTACATAACTGACCTGATACCCAGATACCACCCTACCCGTGCCCTCCGCTCCTCACAGGACCTCCTACTCTCTAGCTCCCTGGTGTCCTCCTCCCACGCCCGATTGCAGGACTTCTCTAGGACTTCCCCCGTCCTCTGGAACTCCCTACCCCAATCCATCAGACTGTCACCTACCCTCCTCACCTTCAGGCGCACCCTGAAAACCCTCCTCTTCGGGGAAGCCTACCCCACCCTCACCTAACACCCGACCTCACCTAACAACTAACCTCCTCCACTCCATCCCCCACAGCTATCTCCTCCTGTACCACCTTCCCCTAAGTCCTAGACTGTAAGCTCCAAGGAGCAGGGCCCTCGAACCCCTCATGTATTGTATTGTTACTGTATTGTCATGTTCTGTCCCCCACTATATTGTACAGCGCTGAGCAAACCCTTTGGCGCTATATAAATCCTGTATAATAATAATAATAGTTGGAGGGGTGGTAATAGTCTTTCAGAGAGAGGTGTGCTCTCCGGGGGGCGTTGGGGGGTAAGTAGATTTGGAGTAGTGGAGGGGTCAATAGTTGAGGGGGTGCTGGTGTATCTGTTGGGGGGGGGATGGGAGGGTCTGTTAGTTGGGGGGGTGGGAGGGTCTGTCAATTGGGGGGGATGGGAGGGTCTGTCAATTGGGAGGAGATGGGAGGGCCTGTCAGTTGGGAGAGGATGGGAGGCTCTGTCAGTTGGGAGGGGATGGGAGGCTCTGTCAGTTGGGAGGGGATGGGAGGGTCTGTCAGTTGGGTTAGCATGGGAGGGTCTGTCAGTTGGGTTGGGATGGGAGGGTCTGTCAGTTGGGTTGGGATGGGAGGGTCTGTCAGTTGGGTTGGGATGGGAGGGTCTGTCAGTTGGGAGGGGATGGGAGGGTCTGTCAGTTGGGAGGGAGGGTCAGTTGGGGACCAGTCTGCCCGCGGGGACTAAGGAGGTAACAACCATGGCCACACCTTCCTCACAAGAGCCCGACCCACCTGCTGCACCCTCGGACTTTAATTTTCTCATGACGGCAATTACCAATTGTCAAGCCGTACTCACCATGAAAGTAGAACATCTGCAGACTGACATAGGGCTGATCCGGAGAGATCTTGACGCATTCCGGGGCCGAGTGACAGTGGTCGAACAAAGGGTCAGTGATGTGGAAGACACCATCCATGGCCACTCGGCTGAGATACAATGCGGGTTAAGGTCAAGTACCTCAAGACCAGAGCAGAAAATGCGGAGAACCGCAGTAGGCGTAACAACCTCCGTGTAGTCGGTCTTCCTGAAGGGGCAGAGGGCAACGATCCTCCTTGATTTACCGAGAACCTCCTTCGTTCCTTGCTGCCTCAAGCCACCTTCTCTAGCTTTTTTGCTGTTGAGAGAGCCCATCAGATGCCAACAGCCTGGGGCCCACCTGGCTCGTCGCCCCGCACCTTTATTTTTTAAGCTGCTAAACTATCGAGATCTGGGGCTGAGGGTGGCCTGGACCCAGGGGGAACTGCGCTATGAGACTCACAAGTTGATGTTGTTTCATGACTACTCGGTGGATACACAACGGCAGCGGTGATCTTTTGATGTTGTCAAGGCCCAACTGTGTGCAAAGGGCCGTGCCTGAGAAGGCAGCTGTTCTGAGAATATGAGGGTCTCCACCAGGTTCTGATAATATGAGGGTCTCCACCAGGTTCCAGTAATATGAGGGTCTCCACCAGGTTCCGGTAATATGAGGGTGTCCAGCAGGTTGTGTTATTATGAGGCTTTCCATCAGGATCTAATATTATGAGGGTCTCCATCAGGTTCCATTGTAGTTAGGGTCTTCATAATGTTTCAGTGTTATGAGGGTTTCTATTAGGTTCCATTATTATGTGGCTCTCCTTCAGATTTAAGTAATATGAGGATGTCCATCAGGGTAAAATTAAAATATGATGAGGATCTCCATCAGGGTCCAATATTTTGAGGGTCTCCATGAGGTTCCAATAGTATGAGGGTCTCCCTTAGGTTCCAGTAATATGAGGCTCTCCACCAGGTTCCGGTAATGTAAGGGTCTCCACCAGGTTCCCGTAATGTGAGGGTCTCCATCAGGTTCCCGTAATGTGAGGGTCTCCACCAGGTTCCAGTAATATGAGGGTCTCCACCAGGTTCCGGTAATATGTGGGTGTCCAGCAGGTTGTGTTATTATTATACAGTATATTATGAGGCTTTCCACCAGGATCTAATATTATGAGGGTCTCCATCAGGTTCCATTGTAGTTAGGGTCTTCATAATGTTTCAGTGTTATGAGGGTCTCTATTAGGTTCCATTATTATGTGGCTCTCCATCAGATTTAAGTAATATGAGGATGTCCATCAGGGTAAAATATGATGAGGATCTCCATCAGGGTCCAATATGATGAGGGTCTCCATGAGGTTCCAATAGTATGAGGGTCTCCATTAGGTTCCAGTAATATGAGGCTCTCCACCAGGTTCTGGTAATGTGAGGGTCTCCACCAGGTTCCGGTAATGTGAGGGTCTCCACCAGGTTCCAGTAATATGAGGGTGTCCAGCAGGTTGTGTTATTATGAGGCTTTCCATCAGGATCTAATATTATGAGGGTCTCCATCAGGTTCCATTATAATTAGGGTCTTTATAATGTTCCAATGTTATGAGAGTATCTATTAGGTTCCATTATTATGTGGCTCTCCACCAGGTTTAAGTAATAGGATGTCCATCAGGGTCCAATATTATGAGGGTCTCCATGAGGTTCCAATAGTATGAGGGTCTCCCTTAGGTTCAAAGAGTTTGGGGGTCTACATCAGGTTCCAATATTATGTGGATTACTATCAAACTGTGTTATTATAAGGCTGTCCATCAGATTTTATTATGAAGATCTCCATTCGGTTTCAATATTGTGAGGATCTCCATCACATTCTAATATTTTGAGGGTCTCCCTCTGTTACAATCAGGGGTCAGGCTCGAAGACCAATTGCTATAGCAGTGGAGAGGCTCACACCTCAACTATGGTATGCTGTTCCCTGCGAAGTTCAAGATGGTGAAACCACATGCTTCTTCACCCTGCCTGAGGAGGCAGCTTCCTGGTTGGAATCCCTACGCCCACAGTGCTGATCTTGCCACCCCACTGGAAGAGTCATCGATCTGCTACCTCTATCCCAGTCCCTATGTTTTTTGAGAGTTTCTAGTTTTTTTTCAATGTTGCAAGGTACATTTGCTATCTCATGTGGTTCGGGTTATGTATGGTATGAAGCTGATATACTGGTTCTTCTGATGCGTATCCTACGGTTTTGTGTTTTCTTCTGGGATTCAGCCTGGGTGGTCACAACCCTCTTTTTAAACACCTATTTTATGGCGCCCCCTGATCTGAAATGTATCTCCTGGAACGTGCGGGGCCTCAAATCCTCCGTGAAGCGTTCCTTGGTCTTCCAATTTCTCAAATCCTATAATCTACACATTTATATTTTGCAAGAAACCCACTTGACGGGCCGTAGAGTTCTGGGCCTAAAGAGAGCTTGGGTCGGTCACTACTACAATGCCACGTACTCTTCCCATGGCCGAGGAGTTAGTGTCCTTATTCACAAATCATTGCCATTCACTCTCCTCCATCTCAGGCTGGATCCTGAGGGCAAGTAGGTTATGATTCATGCGATGATCAACTCCTTTGAAATGGTAATTGTTGTCTTCTGCCCGTTTTCTGGCTGCCTTGGCCTCGTATCCCACACCCCATGTTCTTCTTGCTGGCGATTTTAACCTCACTCCAGACTCTAGTGTAGACAAATGATATCCTGAATCCAGCGGGGAGTCGGAGTTGGCCAAGTGGGCCGGGCTTTACCAGTTCACAGACGTGTGGAGTTGGAAGAATCCTGAGACTAGGGTCTATAACTGCCACTCGGCCTCAAATAGAACCATTTCTAGAATTGATCTTTGCTGTGTTACACCTCCACTCTTAGTGAGGGTTCAGGAAACCATCCTTCCGTGAGGGATATCTGATCATGCTCCACTTCTCCTTAGCTTGAGTATCTCTGATTTCCCAGGGGAAAAGATTTGGAAATTATCTCGATATTGGGTTACTGACTCTCAGGTAGAACCCTCCATGGGACAGGCACTGGAGCAATACTGGGTCTCTAATGATGTTACTGCTGCGCCTACTACTACTTGGAAGGCTTGTAAGGCTATCCTCAGAGGACAGTACCGTGCCCTGATTGGGGGGCTACAGGTTGGACGACGGTTGGAGGTGGAGTTGGTGGACCGGAGGGTGCAGGAATCTGAATCTTATGTGACTAACCCGGATTCTGTTACTCACCACAGCTTACAACTGGCTGTTAGGGAGACTTCCAGGAAGGTGTTTCTACATCAAAAACAGTGTATTTTCGAACGGGGATAAAAATGCATCCCCCTCCATTTGTCCTCTGAAAATAACGGAGGCCGTGACATCATGTATCCCCTCTATTTGTCCTCTGTTAATATTGTAGGCTGTGAAATTATGTATCCCCTTTATTTGTCCTTTGATAATAACGGAGGCCGTGAAATTTTGTATCTCTTCTATTTGTCCTCTGATAATAATGGAGGCTGTGACATCATATATCCCTTCTTTTTGTCCTCTGGTAATAAAGGAGGCCATAAAATTATGTATCCCCTCTATTTGTCCTCTGATAATAATGGAGGCCGTGACATCATGTATCCCCTCTATTTGTCCTCTGATAATAATGGAGGCCGTGACATCATGTATCCCCTCTATTTGTCCTCTGATAATAATGGAGGCTGTGACATCATGTATCCCCTCTATTTGTCCTCTGATAATAATGGAGGCCGTGACATCATGTATCCCCTCTATTTATAATAATGTAGCCTGAGAAATTGTACCCATTGTAATATCCCTACCCCCAAATGACAGAACCAAATCCACCCAACACTGACATTCCCCAAGCGGAAGTTTTTCCCCCTGCTCCCCCCCCCCACTGACAGAGTCTCCTAACTACTGCCCCCCTCCACTGATAGACCGTCTGTCAGGGATCCGGGTATGACCAGAAATGTGTGGGAACACAGGCGTGGTCAGGGCTGGAGAGGTGGAATGGTCAGGCAGGCCGTATGGGTCTGTAATGCACCGTCTGGCGGTACCTCTAGCAACCCACGGAATAGGATTCCCCAGAGTGCGGAGTCTAAGTCCCAGTCTGCTTGTTCACCAGGGCCCCTGATGGTGGGGATGGACTTGGAGCAGACAGAGACCAGGTCGCGGCCCCTGAGTACACCCACCCGTGGTAGAGGGATCCACCAGAGGTATATTCTGGAGGAGAGCCTGACGTGAAGAGGCGGATGGGTCCGTGCAGGACGGATGGATGGCTGAGCAGAAGCATAGTCAGACAGGCCGGGTCGGAAACGGTGGGGACAGCGCGGTACAAGACAGCAGGCACAGAATAGTCGGGTCAGTCGCCGGGTCAGTAACAGGAGATCAGATCCAATGAGGGTATCCAAGAGAAGTCAGACAGGCCAGGGATCAGGGCAGGAGAAGTCAGCAGAGGTCAGGATCAAAGCAGGGTCAGCAACAAATCAGATAGGCAAATATGCAGGAACACAGGATGCCAGGTACAGGGGCTCATGGGAAACAACCACCAAGGCACTGACTGTAGGCCTGGCCATTGCTTAAATACACCTCCTGCAATCAGCCTCAGGTGATGGCTTGATTGCAGGAGTGAGATTCTGGCTGCTGAGAGCACCCGCTGGCCAGCACTGGTACTGCAGCCCACAAGGCAGGTGAGCCCCAGCACCACCTGTGCTGAGCCCATTCCTGACACCATCACCCCTCAACTAAACTACCCCTGCCCCTGGCTTGATTGCAGGAGTGAGATTCTGGCTGCTGAGAGCACCCGCTGGCCAGCACTGGTACTGCAGCCCACAAGGCAGGTGAGCCCCAGCACCACCTGTGCTGAGCCCATTCCTGATACCATCACCCCTCAACTAACTACCCCTGCCCCTCCAGTGACGAACACTAACTCCCCACCACTAATGCCCCCACTGATTGACTTCCACCCACTTACTACCAACACCTCACTGACAGACCACCCCATCCCCCAAGTAATTAAGCCTTCCACCACTGACAATCTCTCCACCCCCCAACTTCTATCAACTTACACCACCAACTAACGTCTACCACCCACAGACCTCCACCCCCCAAACTACCGATCCCAACCAACCACTGACAAACTTCCACCTCCCAACTACCACTTTGCCCCCCCCACAGATACACCAACACCTCGTCAACAACAGACCCCTCCCCTACCCTAATATGAGTTTTTCCACTAGGTTACGATAATATGAAGGTCTCCACCAGGTTCCAGTAATATGAGGCTTTCCACCAGGTTCCAGTAATATGAGGGTCTCCACCAGGTTCCAGTAATATGAGGGTCTCCACCAGGTTCCGATAATATGAGGGTCTCCACCAGGTTCCGATAATATGAGGGTCTCCACTAGGTTCCGATAATATGAGGGTCTCCACCAGGTTCCATTAATATGAAAGTCTCCAGTAGGTTCCGGTAATATGAGGGTCTCCACCAGGTTCCAGTAATATGAAAGTCTCCACCAGGTTCTGGTAATATGAGGGTCTCCACCAGGTTCCAGTAATATGAGGGTCTCCACCAGGTTCCAGTAATATGAGGGTCTCCACCAGGTTCCAATAATATGAGGGTCTCCTGCAGGTTGTGTTATTATGAGGCTTTCCATTAGGTTCTAATATTATGAGGGTCTCCATCAGGTTCCATTATAATTAGGGTCTTCATAATGTTCCAATGTTGTGAGGGTCTCTATTAGGTTCCATTATTATGTGGCTGTCCATCAGGGTAAAATATGATGAGGATCTCCATCAGGGTCCAATATTATGAGGGTCTCCATCTGGTTCCAATAGTATGAGGGTCTCTCTTAGGTTCAAATAGTTTGAGGGTCTCCATCAGGTTCCAATATTGTGTGGATTACTATCAAACTGTGTTATTATGAGGCTGTCCATCAGATTTTGTTGTTATGGGGATCTCCATTAGGTTGCAATAGTGTGAGGATTTCCATCACATTCTAATATTTTGAGGGTCTCCCTCTGTCACGATCAGGGGGGTCAGGCTCGAAGACCAATTGCTATAGCAGTGGAGAGGCTCACACTGAAACCAGAAGGATAGGTACACAGGCAGGTCACCATGGCGGAGAAGTGGGATCACCCGAGGTGCGGAGTCTAAGTACTAACCGGTGTTCACCAGAGCTCCTAATGGTGGAGATGGATTTTGCTGTGTGTTAGCACCAGGTCGTGGTCCTCAGGATCACCTCACCCGAAGGTGGGCAAACGGAGGTCCAGTAGCGTATTAAGCAGGTAAGGATCAAACAGAAGCGTGGTCGATAAACAAGCCAAGGTCGGTAATGAGCAGTCGGAGGTTGGGATCAGGAAGAAGCGTAGTCAAGAACGAGCCAAGGGTCAATAACGAGTGGTAGCAATTATGGATGACAGCAGAGAAGGCAAGGAGCAAGATACTGGCTGTAGCGCACAATAATCTGGCAAACAGGAAATGCAGAGACATGGCTTATATCAGGAAGTTCATGGGAGGAGCAAGGGGTTCAAGGTTCATGACAGACAAGGTCAAGGCAGAATCATTAAAATAATTGTCAAGCGAACTGTCCAGCATTCCAGGTGGCTCAGCAAGAAGAAACATTGCCACTCACCGCAGACTCTGACCCAGGCTCTGACACCCTCAGGTTTCAATATTATGAAGGTCTCTATCAGATTTCAATACTACATGGGTCACCATCAGGTTCCATTATAAACTGGGTCTCCATAACGTGCCAATATTATGAGGGTCTCCATCAGGGTAAAATATTATGAGGGTCTCCATTAGGTTCAAATCGTTGGGGGGGTCTCCATCTGATCTTGTTATTATGGAGGTCTCTATCAGGTTGTGTTAATATGAGGCTCCCTATGAGGTTCCAGTATTATGAGGGTCTCTAGTAGGTTCAAGTAATATGAGGATCTTCATCAGGGTATAATATGGGGATCTCAATGGGGTCCAATATTATGAGGTTCCCCATTAGGTTCCAATAGTATGAGGGGCTCCATTAGGTTCAAATAGTTTGAGGGTCTCCATCAGATCTTGTTATTATGAAGATCTCCCATCAGGTTGTGTAATTATGAGGCTCTCCATCAGGTTCCAATATCATGAGGAATTCCATCAGGTCTCCATCAATTGTGAACCTGACTGGGTGGAACTATCATGTGTCCGTTGTCCTTCTACAGATTTATTCCCATGGGGCCCCTTCTGTTGGAGTCAGTCACACATCGCAGTAACATATCATGCACAAATTTATGTATTGCATTGCCAGTCACTGTCTATGGTAGCCCAGCGCAATAAGGAAACACACCCGCCGTGCTTCACCGAAAATTGTGCATATCTGAGTTTTCGTCCACAATGCTGTGTTGCCAGCCATTAACATGCAACATAACGCATGGCGATCCGTCTTGGTGTAAGTGCCGCCTCAGTCTATGATCACTGGGATGAATGAGGCACCAGATGCCATCAATCAGTAGTTGATGATCGATGTAGGTCAGCCAGATTTATCCGGGACACCATGGTTCTGGTGAGGACCGCTCGCAACACAAACTGAGCACCCCATAAATAGGTGGCCCAGAGTTTGAGACCCAAGCATTGCTTGAGATGATTGTAGCCACTGCCTGGACCTTGAAGAAGGGAACATACCCCGAAAGCTTGTCCTCAAAATTGTATGTTAGTGCAAATAAAAAAAGTATCACGTCAGTACTCAATTGTTTCTGACCCAAGGATAAAAAGTCTAATGGGAGCGCCAACCCAAAAGTCCCAAATCCTTTCATATTATTGTTTGCCTGTAGCAAGACAACACGGAACAGGCCATGCCTTTCAGGGGATAAAAATTCTCTTCTTTCTTCAGGGCTCAGATCTTATACGTAGTTTGGAGGACTCAGAAATAGGTGACCATGGAGTGTACCCAGGATGGATATAATAGCAAAAATGCCACTAAGTCAGGTTACAGGTTTAAAGAGCTCTAATGGCATGAAAACAGTCATGGAAGGACCAGAGACCGATGTTTCGGGAGGGATTTTGGATGAAGGACTGGAAAAAGGAATGCCAGAAGAGTGAGGCCTCATGCACAGGGACACATCATACATTACAGGCCTCAGAGATACAGCTGCAGCATAAAGCCACCCAGTGTAATGGTTCTAATATTATGAGGGTCTCCATCAGGTTCTAATATTATGAGGGTCTCCATCAGGTTCTAATATTATGAGGGTCTCCATCAGGTTCTAATATTATGAGGGTCTCCATTAGATTCCAACATTATGAGAATCTCCATCAATCTCTTAATAATTTAAGGGTCTCCATTAGATTTTAGTATTATGAAGGTCTCCCATCAGGTTACGATATTATAAGGATCCCTAATAGATTTCAGTATTACAAGGGTCTCCATCAGGTTCCAGCATTGTGAGGGTCTCTACCAGATTCACGTATTATAGGGGTCCCCATCAGGTTCCAACATTATAAGGGTCTCCACTAGGTTCCAATATTATGAGGGTCTCCATCAGGTTCTAATACTTTAACCACTAGCAGGCCACCCAATGTACTGCGGATGGGCAGCAGCTACAGGACTAGCAAAGTACCGGTATGTTGCCATTCTTATGCCAACACGGGGGCACTGCGGGGGCAACCCTACCCCTGGTAATCAGGACCCCGCTGATCACGTGATCGCTATGCGATCGCAATGACAAAAAAGCTTTTATGAATCAATCTGATTCATAAAAACTTTGCTTATGTTCCTGGAGAGCTGTGATTGGTCCACTGCTCTCACATGACACATGGGGGGCCAATCACAGTACCATGTGACCAGCTGGAGCGAATCACAGATCACTATTATATTGAACTGTCATGAACTTAACCAGGGGCGGACTGATCAATTGGGCAGTCAGGCACTGCCCGAGGGCCCGAGGTCTGTAGGGTCCTCATGAGATGCCCTTGGTACCTTTTATAGGCTTTTCTGAGTGTGGGCTATGATACAGGGGCCCCATGATCCCTATTGCCCGGGGCCCCCATGAGTTGTCAGTCCGCCCCTGAACTTAACACATTCATGACAGTTCAAAGCAAGCTTTGCATTGCGGAGCAATGATCTTCATTGTTAATGCAATGCAAAGTGTAGAAAAAAAAAAAAAAACCCTGATCGCCCCCCCAGAGTAGTACAACATTACTATGGTAACATTGCGCTACTCCGATGAAAGTATTTTTATTAAAAAATAGTAAAAAAAAGAAAAAATAATGTTTAAAAAAAAATTCAAAAACATTTCTCTCAATAATTTTTTATTTTTTTTAAACTACTTGCTGCCCGCCCACCAACAATGTGTGGGCGAGCGGCGGCTCTGGGCAAAGCGACGTAATCTTACGTTGCTTTCTATTTCCGGGTGTGCGTGCGCCCCCCCCAGCTGCCCCCTATGACGTCCAGGGACAGAAGAACGAACACGGCGCTGAGTTAAAGCACTACAATTTACACGCACACGTTAGATTAGCACATTTAACCCTTTGATCGCCCCGTCACCCGGCCAGTGCCATTAGTACAGTGTCAGTATATAGACTTTTTCACTGATCCCTGTATTACTGCCACTAGTGACATCAGATAGCGTCAAGGTCAGTTAGTGCCCCTCCCCGCCAGGGTCAGATAGCGTGAGATTGCCCGCACACTATCGCATTCTTGCTATAGGTCGCTTATCACCCCCATTACTAGTATAGTATTTGTACGGATCAATATATTCATCACGAACTGAACTATACTAGTGCCCCCTTGGTATAGTGTCCTCAAAAAAATGCAGTGTTAGCAGGATCAGCCCTGTTCCCTGCCAGCACTAGCGTTTAGCCCCTACGCTGTTTTTCATGGAAGATTTGTACCAATTGATCTTTTTTTGGGCCTAACCCTCAACATGGGGGTTACAGAATAGAATGAATGGCGGCCATATTGGTCCACAGACCCAATTCATCGTACGCCTGTCTCTGTTACATATATGCCCAACATGGACCAGCAATGTACTGGTACGTCGCTGGACTTTGAGTGGTTATACCGGAATGATACCTGCAGCTACAGCCATCACGGAATCTAGTGGAGACCCTTAAATTAGTAAGAAATACCTAAAGTACCCAGGATGGATAATATGAAAGTCTCCACCAGGTTCTGGAAATATGAGTGTCTCCACCAGGTTCTGGTAATATGAGTGTCTCCACCAGGTTCCAATAATATGAGGTTCTCCACCAGGTTCCAATAATATGAGGGTCTCCACCAGGTTCCGGTAATATGAGGGTCTCCACCAGGTTCCGGTAATATGAGGGTCTCCACCAGGTTCCAGTAATAGGAGGGTCTCCACCAGGTTCCGGTAATATGAGGGTCTCCACCAGGTTCCGGTAATATGAGGGTCTCCACCAGGTTCCGGTAATATGAGGGTCTCCACCAGGTTCCGGTAATATGAGGGTCTCCACCAGGTTCCGGTAATATGAGGGTCTCCACCAGGTTGTGTTATTATGAGGCTTTCCATCAGGGTCTAATCTTATGAGCGTCTCCGTCAGGTTCTAATACTGTGAGGGTCTCCAACAGGTTTCATTATACAGTTGTGGCCAAAATTATTCAACCCCCAATGCTGTAAAGGGGTTTAGGGACTATAGTGTACATTTGGAATTGTATTCAGAATCAAATCCTACAAGGACGTTGTAACTACCCAAATGCAACTAAAATGACATCAATTGTTTATGTAATACAGTAGTAAATGGTTCTTATGTGGTTTCTTCATTGCCACAATTATTCAACCCCTTAAAGACTACCACTCTGAAGAACAGAGGTTCATACAGGTGCTTTCCATCAGGTATTGAAAACACCTGTGGATGTCACCGAGCAGCAATCAAGCATAATAAGCACCAATTAGGCAGCTTTAAAATGACTGTGATACTCAGCTCCTTCTAGACATTTACTGGTGTGGTTACAAACATGGTGAAGGCAAGAGAATGGTCCAGGAAGACAAGAGAAGAGGTGATTTCTCTTCACAGGAAGGGCAATGGCTATAAGAAGATTGCAAAGATGTTAAACATACCAAGAGACACCTTAGGAAGCATCATTCGCAAATTCAAGGCAAAGGGCACTGTTGAAACGCTACCTGGTCGTGGCAGAAAGAAGATGCTGACTTCGACTGCTGTGCGCTACCTGAAGCGTAGAGTGGAGAGAAGTCCCCGTGTGACTGCTGAGGAACTGAGAAAAGATTTGTCAGATGTGGGTACAGAAGTTTCAGCCCAGACAATAAGACGCACACTGCGTAATGAAGGCCTCCGTGCCAGAACTCCCAGGCGTACCCCCTTGCTGTCTCCAAAGAATAAGAAGAGTCGACTGCAGTATGCCAAAAGCCATGTGGACAAACCACAAAAGTTGTGGGATAGTGTTCTGTGGACTGATGAAACAAAATTAGAACTGTTTGGGCCCATGGATCAACGCTATGTTTGGAGGAGGAAGAACAAGGCCTATGATGAAAAGAACACCTTGCCTACTGTGAAGCATGGTGGAGGGTCAATCATGCTTTGGGGCTGTTTTGCTTCTGCAGGTACAGGGAAGCTTCAGCGTGTGCAAGGTACCATGAATTCTCTTCAGTACCAGGAGATATTGGATGGAAACGTGATGCAGTCCGTCACACACCTGAGGCTTGGGAGACGTTGGACCTTTCAACAGGACAATGATCCCAAGCATACCTCCAAGTCCACTAGAGCATGGTTGCAGAGGAAAGGCTGGAACATTTTGGAGTGGCCATCGCAGTCACCAGACTTAAATCCGATTGAGAACCTCTGGTGGGACTTAAAGAAAGCAGTTGCAGTGCGCAAGCCTAAGAATGTGACTGAACTGGAGGCCTTTGCCCATGAAGAATGGGCGAAGATACCCGTAGATCGCTGCAAGACACTTGTGTCAAGCTATGCTTCACGTTTAAAAGCTGTTATAACTGTAAAAGGATGCTGTACTAAGTACTAAGATTGAATGTCACTTGGGGGTTGAATAAAACTGATAATGCTGTGAGCACAGAAAAGACATTTGTGGTTATTTCATTATAACTGTTATGTTATATTTGTCTGACCTACAAGTGCCTCTTTAATGTAAATGTAAGCAAGATGACTGAATGATCAAAAGCAATGTCAAACTGGCCAAAACACTCAATTTCAGTGGGGGTTGAATAATTTTGGCCACAACTGTAATTAAGGTCTTCATAATGTGCCATTGTTATTAGGGTCTCTATTAGGTTCCATTATTATGTGGCTCTCCATCAGGTTTAAGTAATATGAGGATGTCCATCAGGGTAAAATATGATGAGGATCTTTATCAGGGTCCAATATTATGAGGGTCTCCATGAGGTTCCAATAGTATGAGGGTCTCCCTTAGGTTCTGCTGTTTTTCACGGAAGATTTGTACCAATTGATCGTGGGCCAAAGCAATTTGTACGCACAATAGATTGCCTCCCAACCAAATTCAGCTCTTGCCAGACAATCCGCATGGAAACCTACGAAGGTTTCTGAATTTAAAACTTTATTGGGGGCCTAACCCTCAACATGGGCATTACAAAAAAGACTGAATGTTGGCCATATTGGTCCACAGACCCGATTCATCATACGCCCGTGTCTGTTACATATATCCCCTTCCCTTCGGAGACTAGGCCGCAGGGCAGTATTCCAACATGATAACGACCCCAAACACACCTCCAAGACCATCATTGCCTTGCTAAAGAAGCTGAGGGTAAAGGTGATGGACTGGCCAAGCAGGTCTCCAGACCTGAACCCTATTGAGCATCTGTGGGGCGTCCTCAAACGGAAGGTGGAGGAGCGCAAGATCTCTAACATCCACCAGCTGCATGATGACGTCATGGAGTAGTGGCAGAGGACTTCAATGGCAACCTGTAAAAGCTCTGGTGAACTCCATGCCCAAGAGGGTTAAGGCAGTGCTGGAAAATAATGGCGGCCACACAAAATATTGACACTTTGTGCCCAATTTGGACCTTGTCACTTAGGGGCGGAGTCACTTTTGTTGCCAGCAGTTTAGACATTAATGGCGGTGTGATGAGTGATTTTGAGGGGACAGCAAATTTCCATGTTATACAAGCTGTACACTGACTACGTCACATTGTAGCAAAGTGTCATTTCTTCAGTGTTGTCACATGAAAAGAGAGAATCAAATATTGACACAAATGTGAGGGGGGAGGGGCTCACTTCTGGGAGATGCCATATATATATATATATATATATATATATATAGCACAGTAGTAAAGTGGTTAAACTATTAAAGGGAGGAATGCTGCCCCGTTGTTGTGTCAGTAGAAGAAATGGTGCCCCATTGTTGTGTCAGTAGAAGAAATGGTGCCCCGTTGTTGTGTCAGTAGAAGAAATGCTGCCCCGTTGTTGTGTCAGTAGAAGAAATGGTGCCCCGTTGTTGTATCAATAGAAGAAATGGTGCCCCGTTGTTGTGTCAGTAGAAGAAATGGTGCCGCATTGTTGTGTCAGTAGATGAAATGGTGCCCCCTTGTTGTGTCAGTAGAAGAAATGGTGCCCCCTTGTTGTGTCAGTAGAAGAAATGGTGCCCGTTGTTGTGTCAGTAGAAGAAATGGTGCCCGTTGTTGTGTCAGTAGAAGAAATGGTGCCCCGTTGTTGTGTCAGTAGAAGAAATGGTGCCCTTGTTGTGTCAGTAGAAGAAATGGTGCCCCGTTGTTGTGTCAGTAGAAGAAATGGTGCCCCGTTGTTGTGTCAGTAGAAGAAATGGTGCCCCGTTGTTGTGTCAGTAGAAGAAATGGTGCCCCGTTGTTGTGTCAGTAGAAGAAATAGTACCCCGTTGTTGTGTCAGTAGAAGAAATGGTGCCCGTTGTTGTGTCAGTAGAAAAAATGGTGCCCGTTGTTGTGTCAGTAGAAGAAATGGTGCCCGTTGTTGTGTCAGTAGAAGAAATGGTGTCCCGTTGTGTCAGTAGAAGAAATGGTGCCCCGTTGTTGTGTCAGTAGAAGAAATGGTGCCCCATTGTGTCTGTAGAAGAAATGGTGCCCCGATGTTGTGTCAGTAGATGAAATGGTGCCCGTTGTTGTGTCAGTAGAAGAAATGGTGCCCCCTTGTTGTGTCAGTAGAAGAAATGGTGCCCCGTTGTTGTGTCAGTAGATGAAATGGTGCCCGTTGTTGTGTCAGTAGAAGAAATGGTGCCCCCTTGTTGTGTCAGTAGAAGAAATGGTGCCCCGTTGTTGTGTCAGTAGAAGAAATGCTGCCCCGTTGTTGTGTCAGTAGAAGAAATGGTGCCCCGTTGTTGTGTCAGTAGAAGAAATGGTGCCCCCTTGTTGTGTCAGTAGAAGAAATGTGCCCCGTTGTTGTGTCAGTAGAAGAAATGGTGCCCCATTGTGTCTGTAGAAGAAATGGTGCCCCAATGTTGTGTCAGTAGATGAAATGGTGCCCGTTGTTGTGTCAGTAGAAGAAATGCTGCCCCGTTGTTGTGTCAGTAGATGAAATGGTGCCCGTTGTTGTGTCAGTAGAAGAAATGGTGCCCCGTTGTTCTGTCAGTAGAAGAAATGGTGCCCGTTGTTGTGTCAGTAGAAGAAATGGTGCCCCGTTGTTGTGTCAGTAGAAGAAATGGTGCCCCGTTGTTGTGTCTGTAGAAGAAATGGTGCCCCGTTGTTGTGTCTGTAGAAGAAATGGTGCCCCGTTGTTGTGTCAGTAGAAGAAATGGTGCCCGTTGTTGTGTCAGTAGAAGAAATGGTGCCCCGTTGTTGTGTCAGTAGAAGAAATGGTGCCCCGTTGTTGTGTCAGTAGAAGAAATGGTGCCCCATTGTTGTGTCAGTAGAAGAAATGGTGCCCATTGTTGTGTCAGTAGAAGAAATGGTGCCCCATTGTTGTGTCAGTAGAAGAAATGGTGCCCATTGTTGTGTCAGTAGAAGAAATGGTGCCCCGTTGTTGTGTCAGTAGAAGAAATGGTGCCCCGTTGTTGTGTCAGTAGAAGAAATGGTGCCCGTTGTGTCAGTAAAAGAAATGGTACCCCGTTGTTGTGTCAGTAGAAGAAATGGTGCCCGTTGTGTCAGTAAAAGAAATGGTACCCCGTTGTTGTGTCAGTAGAAGAAATGGTGCCCCGTTGTTGTGTCAGTAGAAGAAATGGTGCCCCATTGTGTCAGTAAAAGAAATGGTGCCCCGTTGTTGTGTCAGTAGAAGAAATGGTGCCCGTTGTTGTGTCAATAGAAGAAATGGTGCCCGTTGTTGTGTCAGTAGAAGAAATGGTGCCCCGTTGTTGTGTCAGTAGAAGAAATGGTGCCCATTGTTGTGTCAGTAGAAGAAATGGTGCCCTTGTTGTGTCAGTAGAAGAAATGGTGCCCGTTGTTGTGTCAGTAGAAGAAATGGTGCCCCGTTGTTGTGTCAGTAGAAGAAAGGGTGCCCCCTTGTTGTGTCTGTAGAATAAATGGGGCCCCGTTGTTGTGTCAGTAAAACAAATGGTGCCCATTGTTGTGTCAGTAGAAGAAATGGTGCCCCATTGTTGTTTCAGTAGAAGAAATGGTGCCCATTGTTCTGTCTGTAGAAGAAATGGTGCCCATTGTTGTTTCAGTAGAAGAAATGGTGCCCCATTGTTGTTTCAGTAGAAGAAATGGTGCCCATTGTTCTGTCTGTAGAAGAAATGGTGTCCCATTGTTGTGTCAGTAAAAGAAATGGTGCCCGTTGTTGTGTCAGTAGAAGAAATGGTGCCCCGTTGTTGTGTCAGTAGAAGAAATGGTGCCCGTTGTTGTGTCAGTAGAAGAAATGGTGCCCCGTTGTTGTGTCAGTAGAAGAAATGGTGCCCCGTTGTTGTGTCTGTAGAAGAAATGGTGCCCCGTTGTTGTGTCTGTAGAAGAAATGGTGCCCCGTTGTTGTGTCAGTAGAAGAAATGGTGCCCGTTGTTGTGTCAGTAGAAGAAATGGTGCCCCGTTGTTGTGTCAGTAGAAGAAATGGTGCCCCGTTGTTGTGTCAGTAGAAGAAATGGTGCCCCATTGTTGTGTCAGTAGAAGAAATGGTGCCCATTGTTGTGTCAGTAGAAGAAATGGTGCCCCATTGTTGTGTCAGTAGAAGAAATGGTGCCCATTGTTGTGTCAGTAGAAGAAATGGTGCCCCGTTGTTGTGTCAGTAGAAGAAATGGTGCCCCGTTGTTGTGTCTGTAGAAGAAATGGTGCCCCGTTGTTGTGTCAGTAGAAGAAATGGTGCCCGTTGTGTCAGTAAAAGAAATGGTACCCCGTTGTTGTGTCAGTAGAAGAAATGGTGCCCCGTTGTTGTGTCAGTAGAAGAAATGGTGCCCCGTTGTTGTGTCAGTAGAATAAATGGTGCCCCTTGTTGTGTCAGTAGAAGACATGGTGCCCCGTTGTTGTGTCAGTAGAAGAAATGGTGCTCCTTGTTGTGTCAGTAGAAGAAATGGTGCCCCGTTGTGTCAGTAAAAGAAATGGTGCCCCGTTGTTGTGTCAGTAGAAGAAATGGTGCCCCGTTGTGTCTATAGAAGAAATGGTGCCCCCTTGTTGTGTCAGTAGAAGAAATGGTGCCCCCTTGTTGTGTCAGTAGAAGAAATGGTGCGCTGTTGTTGTGTCAGTAGAAGAAATGGTGCCCCGTTGTTGCGTCAGTAGAAGAAATGGTGCCCCGTTGTTGTGTCAGCAGAAGAAATGGTGCCCCGTTGTTGTGTCAGCAGAAGAAATGGTGCCCCGTTGTTGTGTCAGTAGAAGAAATGGTGCCCCTTGTTGTGTCAGTAGAAGAAATGGTGCCCCGTTGTGTCAGTAAAAGAAATGGTGCCCCGTTGTTGTGTCAGTAGAAGAAATGGTGCCCCGTTGTGTCTGTAGAAGAAATGGTGCCCCGTTGTTGTGTCAGTAGAAGAAATGGTGCCCCCTTGTTGTGTCAGTAGAAGAAATGGTGCCCCTTGTTGTGTCAGTAGAAGAAATGCTGCCCCGTTGTTGTGTCAGTAGAAGAAATGGTGCCCCATTGTGTCAGTAAAAGAAATGGTGCCCCGTTGTTGTGTCAGTAGAAGAAATGGTGCCCGTTGTTGTGTCAGTGGAAGAAATGGTGCCCCGTTGTTGTGTCAGTAGAAGAAATGGTGTCCCATTGTTGCGTCAGTAGAAGAAATGGTGCCCGTTGTTGTGTCAGTAGAAGAAATGGTGCCCCGTTGTTGTGTCAGTAGAAGAAATGGTGCCCCGTTGTTGTGTCAGTAGAAGACATGGTGCCCCGTTGTTGTGTCTGTAGAAGAAATGGTGCCCCGTTGTTGTGTCAGTAGAAGAAATGGTGCCCCGTTGTTGTGTCAGTAGAAGAAATGGTGCCCCGTTGTTGTGTCAGTAGAAGAAATGGTGCGCTGTTGTTGTGTCAGTAGAAGAAATGGTGCCCCGTTGTTGTGTCAGTAGAAGAAATGGTGCCCCGTTGTTGTGTCAGCAGAAGAAATGGTGCCCCGTTGTTGTGTCAGCAGAAGAAATGGTGCCCCGTTGTTGTGTCAGTAGAAGAAATGGTGCCCCTTGTTGTGTCAGTAGAAGAAATGGTGCCCCGTTGTGTCAGTAAAAGAAATGGTGCCCCGTTGTTGTGTCAGTAGAAGAAATGGTGCCCCGTTGTGTCTGTAGAAGAAATGGTGCCCCGTTGTTGTGTCAGTAGAAGAAATGGTGCCCCCTTGTTGTGTCAGTAGAAGAAATGGTGCCCCCTTGTTGTGTCAGTAGAAGAAATGGTGCCCCTTGTTGTGTCAGTAGAAGAAATGCTGCCCCGTTGTTGTGTCAGTAGAAGAAATGGTGCCCCATTGTGTCAGTAAAAGAAATGGTGCCCCGTTGTTGTGTCAGTAGAAGAAATGGTGCCCGTTGTTGTGTCAGTGGAAGAAATGGTGCCCCGTTGTTGTGTCAGTAGAAGAAATGGTGTCCCATTGTTGCGTCAGTAGAAGAAATGGTGCCCGTTGTTGTGTCAGTAGAAGAAATGGTGCCCCGTTGTTGTGTCAGTAGAAGAAATGGTGCCCCGTTGTTGTGTCAGTAGAAGACATGGTGCCCCGTTGTTGTGTCTGTAGAAGAAATGGTGCCCCGTTGTTGTGTCAGTAGAAGAAATGGTGCCCCGTTGTTGTGTCAGTAGAAGAAATGGTGCCCCGTTGTTGTGTCAGTAGAAGAAATGGTGCCCAGCGTGAGCTCCATACCTACAATGTGATTCTTATTCCAGGAACTGGCGGAATATGAGACCATGCTGGACGCCTTGCATCTGACAGAGAAGGGTGAGATCAGAAATTGGAACACGAGGAGGGAGACTTCTCCATATTTGTTATTGATAACTTCCCAGATTCTTCTATTTCACAGACCTGCTGGAGGACGGGTTTGGGGAGCGCCCCTTCTTTCATTGTTCCATTGCAGAACTAACGCCAGAGAAGGACGGTGACGGTAAGTTCCCATCAGTCGGGATATTCCATACATTGGGCCAGTGCTGGGCAGGACGGGAAAAACCAACCCGGGTCAGGTCAGCTCTATACATTCCAATGGTTTGCAAAACGTTCCTTCAGCCCTTCTTCTGGTCTGTAGGTAACAAGATGGGCCTTGATGGTGCACCTGTGGATGAGAGGTCAGGATGCGGCTCTTCCTCTAATAGGATCCGGTGGCAAGTTCCAGTGCTAGAATAGTGAGCACAGCACCCTGCCATGGTTCTAGATGTGCAGCACCTCTGCCATGGTTCTAGATTTGCACCTCTGCCGTGGTTCTAGATGTGCACCTCTGCCGTGGTTCTAGATGTGCACCTCTGCCGTGGTTCTAGATGTGCACCTCTGCCATGGTTCTAGATGTGCAGCACCCTGCCATGGTTCTAGATGTGCAGCACCCTGCCGTGGTTCTAGATGTGCAGCACCCTGCCGTGGTTCTAGATGTGCAGCACCTCTGCAAACATTGCACCCGGGAGGAAACCTGGACTTGGGTTCATTCAGAGGACGCTGCAGGGGTTGTCTGGAACTCGGGTAGTGTTGTAATACAGAACAGGGGACCTCTGACCCATATGTAGAGGTGCACTTCCCTATCCATGTAACCCCCAGCCTCTCTGTAGATGTGCAAACCCCATGCATGTAACCCCCAGCCTCTCTGTAGATGTGCAAACCCCATGCATGTAACCCCCAGCCTCTCTGTAGATGTGCACACCCCATGCATGTAACCCCCAGCCTCCCTGTAGATGTGCACACCCCATGCATGTACCCCCAACCTTCCTGTAGACGTGCACACCCCATGCATGTAACCCCTGGCCTCTCTGTAGATGTGCAAACCCCATGCATGTAACCCCTGGTCTTCCTATAGATGTGCACACCCCATGCATATAACCACCGGCCTTCCTGTAGATGTGCATACCCCATGCATGTAACCCCCAGCCTCTCTGTAGATGTGCACCTCCCTATCCATGTAACCCCCAGCCTCTCTGTAGATGTGCACACCCCATGCATGTACCCCCGGCCTCCCTGTAGACGTGCACACCCCGTGCCTGTAACCCCCCGGCCTTCATATAGATGTGCACACCCCATGCATCTAACCCCAGCCTTCCTGTAGATGTGCACATCCCTTGCATGTATCCCCCGGCCTTATGGTAGATGTGCATACCCCATGCATGTATCCCCCGGCCTTCCTGTAGATGTGCACACCCCATGTATGTATCCCCCAGCCTTCCTGTAGATGTGCACACCCCATGCATGTATCCCCCAGCCTCCCTGTAGATGTGCACACCCCATGCATGTACCCCCGGCCTTCCTGTAGATGTGCATACCCTGTGCATGTAACCCCTGGCCTCCCTGTAGATGTGCAAACCCCATGCATGTAACCCCTGGTCTTCCTATAGATGTGCACACCCCATGCATATAACCCCAGCCTTCCTGTAGATGTGCACATCCCTTGCATGTATCCCCCGGCCTTATGGTAGATGTGCATACCCCATGCATGTAACCCCTGGTCTTCCTATAGATGTGCACACCCCATGCATATAACCACCGGCCTTCCTGTAGATGTGCATACCTCATGCATGTAACCCCCAGCCTTCCTATAGATGTGCATACCTCATGAATGTACCCCCGGCCTGCCAGGGTGCAGGGGACCTCTGACCCATATGTAGAGGTGCAACTCCCTATCCATGTAACCCCTGGCCTCGCTGTAGATGTGCACACCCCATGCATGTAACCCCCGGACTTCCTGTAGAGGTGCACACCCCATGCAACCCCTGGACTTCCTGTAGATATGCATACCTCATGCATGCCACCCCCAGCCTTCATATAGATGTGCACACCCCATGCATGTAACCCCCGGCCTCCCTGCACATGTGGACACTCCATGCATGTAATCCCAGCCTATCCATAGATGTGCACACTCCATGCAGGTATCTGACCAATGAACTCAGATCAGTAAATAGGACATCAGTGAACAATAAGCACAGAGACTCAGAAACGGCATCTCTGGGTCTGAAATAATGAAAACAGAACGGTTGTAATATAAATGCTCTGTGATCTCCGATTGGTCTGTCCATTATAATTCCAGGTGAAGGCGAAAGGATCGGATTCGCCATGTACTATTACACACGAGACGTGGGAGGGGAGGAGCCTCTACCTGGAGGATTTCTTTGTCATGGAGCTTTATCGGGGTGAGCACTACGACTTTCTATGATTGGATTTCCAGCTTTATCAGACTGAACTTTACTTACCATCTTCTGTCAGGGCTGGGAGTCGGATCCGAGATACTGAGGAGGATCAACCAGGTGAGATCATTTACTAACACACAACCAAGAGGGATCTACACATACATACTCTATATTGCCCCAGGTATTGGTCGGCCGGCCTTTCCACACACATGACCTTTAATGGCCCCCCAGTCTTAGTCCGTAGGGTTCAATATTGGGTTGGCCCCGCCCTTTCCACACACATGACCTTTAATGGCCCCCCAGTCTTAGTCCGTAGGGTTCAATATTGAGTTGGCCCCGCCCTTTCCATGCACATGACCTTTAATGGCCCCTCCCAGTCTTAGTCTGTAGGGTTCAATATTGAGTTGGCCCCGCCCTTTCCACACACATGGCCTTTAATGTTCCCCCAGTCTTAGTCTGTAGGGTTCAATATTGAGTTGGCCCCGCCCTTTGCAGCTATAACAGCTTCAACTCTTCTGGGAAGGCCGTCCACAAGGTTTAGGAGGGTGTCTATGGGAAGGTTGGACCATTCTTCCAGAAGCACATTTGTCAGGTCAGGCACTGATGTCGGGGGAGGAGGCCTGGCTCACAGTCTCCGCTCTAATTCATCCCAAAGGTGTTCTATGGGGTTGAGGTCAAGACTCTGTGCAGGACAGTCAAGTTCCTCCACCCCAAACTGGCTCCTCCATGTCTTTATGGACCTTGCTTTGTGCACTGGTGGGCAGTCATGTTGGAACAGGAAGGGGCCATCCCCAAACTCCTCCCACAAAGTTGGGAGCATGAAATTGTCCAAAATGTCACCTTAAGAGTTCCCTTCACTGGAACTAGGGGGCCAAGCCCAACCCCTGAGGAACACCCCCACACCATAATCCCTCCACCAAACTTTACATTTGGCACAATCCAGTCAGGCAAGTGCCGTTCTCCTGGAAACCGCCAAACACAGACACATCCATCGAATTGCCAGAGAAGTGTGATTGGTCACTCCAGAGAACACGTCTCCCCTGCTCTAGAGTCCAGTGGCGGCGTGCTTTACACCACGGCATCTGATGCTTTGCATTGCCCTTGGTGATGGAAGGCTTGGATGCAGCTGCTCGGCCATGGAAACCCATTCCATGAAGCTCTCTACACACTGTTGTTGGGCTCATCTGAAGGCCACACCAAGTTTGGAGGTCTTTAGCTATTGACTCTGCAGACAGTTGGCGACTTCTGCGCACTGTGCGCTTCAGCATGCGCTGACCCCGCTCTGTCATGTGACGTGGCCTACCACTAGGTGGCTGAGTGGCTGTTGTTCCCAGTTGCTTCCACTTTGTTATAATCCCACTAACAGTTGAGTGTGGAATATTTAGTAGCCAGGAAATGTCACGGATGGACTTATTGCCCAGGTGGCCACCTATCACGGGACCACGCTTGGAGTCACTGAGCTCCTGAGAGCGACCCATTCTTTCACCAATGTTTGTAGAAGCCGTCTGCATGCCTAGGGGCTTGATTGTATACACCTGTGTCCATGGAGGGGATTGGAACACCTGAATCACATGATATGGAGGGGATTGGAGCACCTGAATCACATGATTGGGAGGGGATTGGAGCACCTGAATCACATGATTGGGAGGGGATTGGAGCACCTGAATCACATGATTGGGAGGGGATTGGAACACCTGGATCATGATTGGGAGGGGATTGGAACACCCGAATCACATGATTGGGAGGGGATTGGAACACCCGAATTACATGATTGGGAGGGGATTGGAACACCTGGATCACATGATTGGGAGGGCAGGGACAATGCTTTTCGCAATATAGTGTATACATAACCTAGAGGGGTCTACACATACATACATAGAACTTAGAGGGGTCTACACATACATACATAGAACTTAGAGGGGTCTACACATACATACATAGAACCTACAGGGGTCTACACATACATACATAGAACTTAAAGGGGTCTACACATACATAGAACCTAAAGGGGTCTACACATACATACATAGAACCTACAGGGGTCTACATATACATACATAGAGCTTAGAGGGGTCTACACATACATACATAGAACTTAGAGGGGTCTACACATACATACATAGAACCTACAGGGGTCTACACATACATACATAGAACTTAAAGGGGTCTACACATACATAGAACCTAAAGGGGTCTACACATACATACATAGAACCTACAGGGGTCTACATATACATACATAGAGCTTAGAGGGGTCTACACATACATACATAGAACTTAAAGGGGTCTACACATACATACATAGAACCTACAGGGGTCTACACATACATACATAGAACTTAGAGGGGTGTACACATACATAGAACTTAGAGGGGTCTACACATACATACATAGAACTTAGAGGGGTCTACACATACATACATAGAACCTACAGGGGTCTACACATACATACATAGAACTTAGAGGGGTCTACACATACATACATAGAACTTAGAGGGGTCTACACATACATACATAGAACTTAGAGGGGTCTACACATACATACATAGAACTTAAAGGGGTCTACACATACATACATAGAACCTACAGGGGTCTACATATACATACATAGAACTTAGAGGGGTCTACACATACATACATAGAACCTACAGGGGTCTACACATACATACATAGAACCTACAGGGGTCTACACATACATACATAGAACTTAGAGGGGTCTACACATACATACATAGAACCTACAGGGGTCTACACATACATACATAGAACCTACAGGGGTCTACACATACATACATAGAACTTAGAGGGGTCTACATATACATGCATAGAACTTAGAGGGGTCTACACATACATACATAGAACTTAGAGGGGTCTACACATACATACATAGAACCTACAGGGGTCTACACATACATACATAGAACTTAGAGAGGTCTACACATACATACATAGAACCTACAGGGGTCTACATATACATACATAGAACTTAGAGGGGTCTACACATACATACATAGAACTTAGAGGGGTCTACACATACATACATAGAACCTACAGGGGTCTACACATACATACATAGAACCTACAGGGGTCTACACATACATACATAGAACTTAGAGGGGTCTACACATACATACATACATACATAGAACTTAGAGGGGTCTACATATACATACATAGAACTTAGAGGGGTCTACACATACATACATAGAACTTAGAGGGGTCTACACATACATACATAGAACCTACAGGGGTCTACACATACATACATAGAACTTAGAGAGGTCTACACATACATACATAGAACCTACAGGGGTCTACATATACATACATAGAACTTAGAGGGGTCTACACATACATACATAGAACTTAGAGGGGTCTACACATACATACATAGAACCTACAGGGGTCTACACATACATACATAGAACCTACAGGGGTCTACACATACATACATAGAACTTAGATGGGTCTACACATACATACATAGAACCTACAGGGGTCTACACATACATACATTGAACTTAGAGGGGTCTACACATACATACATAGAACTTAGAGGGGTCTACACATAAATACATAGAACCTACAGGGGTCTACACATACATACATAGAACTTAGAGGGGTCTACACATACATACATAGAACCTACAGGGGTCTACACATACATACATACATACATAGAACTTAGAGGGGTCTACATATACATACATAGAACTTAGAGGGGTCTACACATACATACATAGAACTTAGAGGGGTCTACACATACATACATAGAACCTACAGGGGTCTACACATACATACATAGAACTTAGAGGGGTCTACACATATGTACCATTTTTCTCAACCCCAGCCAAACCGTTTGGAGGTCATGCAGCTAAAACTTGTATTGCCTTTTTATGGTGGTCTGTGTCCCCGTAACATGTAAATTGGTTCCAAAAGGTTTTTCACTTTCATGCATTTCCTGCATTAAGGTATAAAAAGCCCCCCTACCTGTTCTACCCACCCCCGTCTCTAAACACTCTCCTGGCTCCTGTCACTGCTCCCCTCACTTCCTGGTCCCACGGGAGACACTGAGGGCACAGGGAGTTATAGGCTCTTGCTGCTGTCGGTCAAACTCCTCTGAGAGTGGGTGGCTCAATGATGCTGTGTGTGTCTATGGACTCACACACCCTGACTGCAGCACACGTCCATGGGGGCCTCTTTAGCCCCCGCATTGCTATTGAGGCACCCAGAAGAGGGGAAGGAGACAGCGCTGGTGGGGCTCTGCAAGAAGAGGAGGTAAGGGGTGGCTTGGTGCAAAATCATTGCACAGAGCAGGGAAGTAGAACATGTTTGTTTTAATCCAACAAGTTGGCACTTCGTATCACTTTGGGTGGTTTTTCCGTCACGTATGGAACACACGGTATACCACGAGGTCCTAACGTTTCTGCTGACATGCAAAGAAGACAATCGTTACATCACAGCATTCTGTTGGGGGAATTGTTGGTTTATGAAACAAATTTTTTAAACTTGAGCTCCTCCCCCACATATCCCGCTGGCCTATCCTGACTCATTGTTCCCCAGGCCCCACCCCCTAGGAGACATAAAACTGGAGCACACAGAATCTGGTGCGGCTCTGCATAGAAACCAATCAGCTTCCAGGTTTTACTGCCAGAGCTGCATTGAACAAGCTGAAGTCAGAAGCCGATTGGCTCCCATGTACAGCTGCACCAGATTCTGAGAGCTCCAGTTTTAGTAAATCTCCCCCAATAGTGTCCATATAGGCCGATGGGAGCTGCAAGGCTTGTATTGTGAACCTTCTATCGCCAGGAAGCCATCTTGTCCCGCTGTCACTCCATGACTTTCATCATACTGGAGTGGAACCCGGGGGGGGTCCATCGAATGTTATGAGAGACGAGGAGCGATCGACCTGTCAGATCAGGAGGGATGGCATCTATTTTTGCTTCTCTGAAGACAACCTGAGGTCATCACAGAGGACAAGGGGGCGCTCCTTACGTCTGGAGGAAAAGAAATGTCATCCCCAAACACGGAAAGGTTTCTTCACAGTAAGAGCTGTGAGAATGTGGAATAGACCCCCTCCAGAGTTGGTTGTGGCCAGCTCAGTGGATTGCTGTAGGAAAGTCCTGGATTCTTTCTTGGATACACAGAATATAACTGGATATAACATTTATAGGGAACGTTGATCCAGGGAATATCTGATTGCCTCTCGGGGGACCAGGAAGGAATTTTTCCCCTTCAGGAGCAAATTGGATCGTGCTTTGCCGGGGATTTCGCCTTCCTCTGGATCAACTGTGGGTGTAGGATTATAACTTCTTTTTTTTTTAAAGGTTGAACTGGATGGACTTTTGTCTTTTTTCAGCCAGACTAACTATGTAACCTGAAACGCCTGGCTGGAGGGGCCCCAGGGTCATTGAGGGGTTCAAGATCGAACCGGAGTATTAAGAGGAAACATCCGGGGTAGTCGCCCACCACGCCCCAGCATGCAGCGCAATGTAATATGAAAGAAATAAACATCTGCTGTAAACCCAACAACCATTCTGGGATTGTCACAGCTCTTCAAATCCTGAATATTGGAGACACATCTGATGGGGGAGGGGGATGCACTGCAAGAGGTCTGAACGGGACCTTCATCACAATAGATAATTACTAGATATATTTAAATCCTCCCTCTGGCCTCCCTTCAGTCTTGCAGAGATGTACCGGCTCCTCCCCTTCAGTCTTGCAGAGATGTACCGGCTCCTCCCCTCCAGTCTCGCACAGGGGTACCGGCTCCCCCCCTTCAGTCTTGCACAGGTGTACCGCCTCCTCCTCTCGCACAAGCGTACCGGCTCCTCCCCTTCAGGCTTGCACAGGCGTACCGGCTCCTCCCCTTCAGTCCCGCACAAGCGTACCGGCTCCTCCCCTTCAGTCTTGCACAGGCGTACCGGCTCCTCCCCTCCAGTCTTGCACAGGCGTACCGGCTCCTCCCCTTCAGTCTTGCACAGGCGTACCGGCTCCTCCCCTTCAGTCCCGCACAGGCGTACCGTCTCCTCCCCTCCAGTCCCGCACAGGCGTACCGTCTCCTCCCCTCCAGTCTTGCACAGGCGTACCGGCTCCTCCCCTTCAGTCTTGCACAGGCGTACCGGCTCCTCCCCTTCAGTCTTGCACAGGCGTACCGGTTCCTCCCCTTCAGTCTTGCACAGGCGTATCGGCTCCTCCGCTTCAGTCTTGCACAGTCGTACCGGCTCCTCCCCTTCAGTCTTGCACAGGTGTACCGGCTCCTCCCCTTCAGTCTTGCACAGGTGTATCGACTCCTCCCCTTCAGTCTTGCACAGGCGTATCGGCTCCTCCCCTTGTCTTGCACAGGCGTACCAGCTCCTCCCCTTCAGTCTTGCACAGGCGTACCGGCTCCTCCCCTTCAGTCTTGCACAGGCGTACCGGCTCCTCCCCTTCAGTCTTGCACAGGCGTACCGGCTCCTCCCCTTCTGTCTTGCACAGGCGTTCCGGCTCCTCCCCTTCTGTCTTGCACAGGCGTTCCGGCTCCTCCCCTTCTGTCTTGCACAGATGTTCCGGCTCCTCCCCTTCTGTTATGCACAGATGTACCGGCTCCTCCTGTCCTGGCTTCCTCTGATGTCACTGCACACTGGGAGATTCTCACAATGTGCATTAGAAGCTGCAGCCAGTCAGATAGAGCTCCGCCTCCTTTCCTGGCTATAGGAGGTTTAGCATCATCTAGCCCTTTCCTCCTCGGCCTGACTGTTCCTGGCCTCCCCCCTTTAATTCATTGGATTTTAGTTCTTTCAATCATGGAGGCTCAGCGTCACATGTGGGGTTCACCTTAGATGGGTTGTATGTAAATACATCCCACCTAGGTACGCCCAACTCCTCCTCCAGACTGACACCAACAGCCCAAAGTAGTCTGATATTTGCATAACTCCTCCCACTGCTTGCATCAGGACTGAGGGCTCTTGAGGCCGGGTGCTGGGATGTTTTTAGAAAGCGACGTACAGCCCCTCCCACCAGCCAATGATGGGTAAATCAGCTGCGGATGTGAAGCAGAAGATCAGACTACAGAAATCTTCCTCCGATCTTCTCCCATTGACAGAGATTATAATTGCAGAGTAAACCTCCACCAATCCCAGCACTCCTCCAGCAGGACAGGACACCGGCTCCATGGAAAACATTTTACTTATTATTTAGCAAACGTGAGAAGTAAAGTCTCTGGAGAGCTCTGTACTCCGGGTACAAATAAAGTTCTGGCCGAAGGATGCCTACAAAGACTCTCCTCCATACAATACATGGATCAGGATCAGGATCAGGATCTGGTGCTGTACATGTCCACGTCTTCCGGATTAGACTGTCCGTGGTCTGTCAAACCTGGGGGAGGTGTAAATACTGATTGCTTCGCTTTTGCTGAAAAAGAGAGAGATAAGAGTATTAGTAATGTGACCCGGGGGGGGGGGGGGGGTATTAGAGGACACTTTTGTAAAGTTGGGGGCCATTGAAATGCATATTAGTGTAACATTGGGTTCCAGTGTTGGGTTTGTTTTGTCCAGCATGTGGCCACCAGGACTTCCAGGTGTCACATGGCATGTCTGCACCACAGCCAATCAGGAGACAGCTCCCCGGACTGGTGCTCAGTTAAAGGGCCAGGCACCATGAGACTCAGCGCTCAAGCAATGAGCATGTTCAAGCATGCCTCCTGTATCCTCCCTGCCAAGTACTCTGACCTTGCCATGGCTCAATGTCTCTGTGCTATGTTTCCAAGTGCACCTTCTCTGCGGCTACAAGTGCGCTCTTACGCTCCCCATGTCTCCAAATGCATGCTTGTGTGCCCTGTGTCTGCAAGTTCACCTGCCCCATGTCTCCAAGTGTGCCCATCCCATACCTCCAAGCACGACTCGTCTCCAAGTGTGCCCACCCAATACCTCCAAACACAACTCGTGTCTCAAAGTGTGCCCACCCCATACTATCAAGCACAACTCTTGTCTCCAAGTTTGCCCACCCCATACCCCCAAACTCGACTCGTGTCTCCATGTGTGCCCACCCCATACCTCCAAGCTCGACTCGTGTCTCCAAGTGTGCCCACCCCATACCTCCAAGCACGACTCGTGTCTCCAAGTGTGCCCACCCAATACCTCCAAGCACGACTCGTGTCTCAAAGTGTGCCCACCCCATACCTCCAAGCACGACTCGTGTCTCCAAGTGTGCCCACACCATACCTCCAAGCACGACTCGTGTCTCCAAGTGTGCCCACCCCATACCTCCAAGCTCGACTCGTGTCTCCAAGTGTGCCCACCCCATACCTCCAAGCACGACTCGTGTCTCCAAGTGTGCCCACCCCATACCTCCAAGCACGACTCGTGTCTCCAAGTGTGCCCACCCCATACCTCCAAGCACGACTCGTGTCTCCAAGTGTGCCCGCCCAATACCTCCAAGCACGACTCGTGTCTCCTAAGTGTGCCCGCCCCATACCTCCAAGCACGACTCGTGTCTCCAAGTGTGCCCACCCCATACCTCCAAGCACGACTCGTGTCTCCAAGTGTGCCCACCCCATACCTCCAAGCACGACTCGTGTCTCCAAGTGTGCCCACCCCATACCTCCAAGCTCGACTCGTGTCTCCAAGTGTGCCCACCCCATACCTCCAAGCTCGACTCGTGTCTCCAAGTGTGCCCACCCCATACCTCCAAGCTCGACTCGTGTCTCCAAGTGTGCCCACCCCATACCTCCAAGCACGACTCGTGTCTCCAAGTGTGCCCACCCCATACCTCTAAGCACGACTCGTGTCTCCAAGTGTGCCCACCCCATACCTCCAAGCTCGACTCGTGTCTCCAAGTGTGCCCACCCCATACCTCCAAGCTCGACTCGTGTCTCCAAGTGTGCCCACCCCATACCTCCAAGCACGACTCGTGTTTCCAAGTGTGCCCACCCCATACCTCCAAGCACGACTCGTGTCTCCAAGTGTGCCCACCCAATACCTCCAAGCACGACTCGTGTCTCCAAGTGTGCCCACCCAATACGTCCAAGCTCGACTCGTGTCTCCAAGTGTGCCCACCCCATACCTCCAAGCACGACTCGTGTCTCCAAGTGTGCCCACCCAATACCTCCAAGCACGACTCGTGTCTCCAAGTGTGCCCACCCAATACCTCCAAGCGCGACTCGTGTCTCAAAGTGTGCCCACCCAATACCTCCAAGCGCGACTCGTGTCTCCAAGTGTGCCCACCCCATACCTCCAAGCACGACTCGTGTCTCCAAGTGTGCCCACCCCATACCTCCAAGCTCGACTCGTGTCTCCAAGTGTGCCCACCTAATACCTCCAAGCACAACTCGCGTCTCAAAGTGTGCCCACCCCATACCTCCAAGCACGACTCGTGTCTCCAAGTGTTCCCACCACATACCTCCAAGCGCGACTCGTGTCTCCAAGTGTGCCCACCCAATACCTCCAAGCTCGACTCGTGTCTCCAAGTGTGCCCACCCCATACCTCCAAGCGCGACTCGTGTCTCCAAGTGTGCCCACCACATACCTCCAAGCGCGACTCGTGTCTCCAAGTGTGCCCACCCAATACCTCCAAGCACGACTCGTGTCTCCTAAGTGTGCCCGCCGCATACCTCCAAGCACGACTCGTGTCTCCAAGTGTGCCCACCCCATACCTCCAAGCTCGACTCGTGTCTCCAAGTGTGCCCACCCAATACCTCCAAGCACGACTCGTGTCTCCAAGTGTGCCCACCCCATACCTCCAAGCATGACTCGTGTCTCCAAGTGTGCCCACCACATACCTCCAAGCACGACTCGTGTCTCCAAGTGTGCCCACCCCATACCTCTAAGCACGACTCGTGTCTCCAAGTGTGCCCACCCCATACCTCCAAGCTCGACTCGTGTCTCCAAGTGTGCCCACCCCATACCTCCAAGCTCGACTCGTGTCTCCAAGTGTGCCCACCCCATACCTCCAAGCACGACTCGTGTCTCCAAGTGTGCCCACCCCATACCTCCAAGCACGACTCGTGTCTCCAAGTGTGCCCACCCCATACCTCCAAGCACGACTCGTGTTTCCAAGTGTGCCCACCCCATACCTCCAAGCACGACTCGTGTCTCCAAGTGTGCCCACCCAATACCTCCAAGCACGACTCGTGTCTCCAAGTGTGCCCACCCCATACCTCCAAGCACGACTTGTGTCTCCAAGTGTGCCCACCACATACCTCCAAGCACGACTCGTGTCTCCAAGTGTGCCCACCCAATACCTCCAAGCACGACTCGTGTCTCCAAGTGTGCCCACCCCATACCTCCAAGCACGACTCATGTCTCCAAGTGTGCCCACCTAATACCTCCAAGCACGCCTCATGTCGCCAAATGCACCCAGCCATGTCACCAAATGCACCCTGGTGCTCCTCATGTCTCCAAGTGTGCCCACCCCATACCTCCAAGCACGACTCGTGTCTCCAAGTGTGCCCACCTAATACCTCCAAGCACGACTCATGTCTCCAAGTGTGCCCACCCCATACCTCCAAGCTCGACTCGTGTCTCCAAGTGTGCCCACCCAATACCTCCAAGCACGACTCATGTCTCCAAGTGTACCCACCCCATACCTCCAAGCACGCCCCTGCGTCCTCACCCACACTCAAACCACACCCAAAAAAGCCTATGAAAAAGGTACCAGGGACATCTCATGGGGCCCCCTACTAACCCCGGGCCCTCGGGCAGTGCCCGAGTTCCCAAATGGTCTGTCCGCCCCTGTCTTTGACATATTTTTGTATCCATCTCCTGACTTGCGCCTGTCCACAGCTTTATCCCGGAGATCCCGCTGACAGTTCCTCGCCACCCATAGTAGATTGTTTGCTTCGGTTGCACTATCAGAGACTGAAATGCTCCAGGAAAGCTCTTTTCATGCTGAGCTAATCAAACAGCTGACCACAGTTGAACGTCAAATGGCTTTGTGTGCCATGGAGAAGAGATTACCTCCACCTGAGTTTACAAGTCATTTTTGGGAGGGGGGGTGTCCTTTTTTCCAATTAAGTGATTCTGTTTTTGAATTTTGAAAATGTTTTTTTTCCTGACATGTTGGTGTTACATCTGGCACTTGGATGTTATAAGTTGAATAAATGCAGCTGGATAAGACAAAACCTGTCTGTCTTCATGTCGGGCTGCAAAGCAACAAAATGTGATTATTTTTAACCACTTCCTGTCCGGCCCATGTATATAAACGAGCGGACGGTGGCAGTCCAGGGGCGGGTGGACGTTCATAAACGGCGCCTGCATTTTCAAGCTGTGCGCACTCCCTGGGAGCGCGCAGCACCACGATCCGGTGCCCGCTGTGTCCTCCGGACACAGTGGAACACCGATCGCTGTACGGGACCTCTTTGCGAGGTCCCGATCATGTGATCACATGCAGAGTAGTAAGCAAGATGTCACTTCTCACATCATTACTTACTACGTGTGAAATCTGTGAATGATCACAGAGATCACATGGTACAGGGCCATTCACAACAGCCTTGTACCATGTGACAAGCTGTGACCAATCACAGCTCACACAGTATTTCTCAATGGCTGCAGGAATGCAGACAGAGAGAAGGAGAAATGATTCCTCTTACAGCCTTTATGGGTGTAAAAAAATAAAAAAAAAACTATTTTCATCACCTCCCACAAGTAGTAGTGTCTCTTGGTTGCTGTTGCACGTTCAGTGGCCCTCGTGTCGGAGCCGTACAAGACCTTCCTCTGCCCGTCAGGCTCACCAGCGAGGTATGTGACACCAGCACGGTACGTGACACCAGCACAGTATGTGACACCAGCACAGTATGTGACACCAGCACAGTATGTGACACCAGCACAGTACGTGACACCAGCACAGTATGTGACACCAGCGAGGTATGTGACACCAGCACAGTATGTGACACCAGCACGGTATGTGACACCAGCGAGGTATGTGACACCAGCACAGTATGTGACACCAGCACAGTATGTGACACCAGCACAGTATGTGACACCAGCACAGTATGTGACACCAGCGAGGTATGTGACACCAGCACAGTATGTGACACCAGCACAGTACGTGACACCAGCACAGTACGTGACACCAGCGAGGTATGTGACACCAGCGAGGTATGTGACACCAGCACGGTATGTGACACCAGCGAGGTATGTGACACCAGCACAGTACGTGACACCAGCACAGTACGTGACACCAGCACAGTACGTGACACCAGCACAGTACGTGACACCAGCACGGTATGTGACACCAGCGAGGTATGTGACACCAGCACGGTATGTGACACCAGCACAGTACGTGACACCAGCACAGTATGTGACACCAGCACAGTATGTGACACCAGCACTGTCCTCCTCTCTGTGGATTGGGGCTCCTGTCTGTGATAACTGGATCCTTATCTCTATCAGTTTTTTCCCTCCCTTGTCCATCCCAACCAGCAGCCTTTAAAAACCCGATGAAGGTGTCAGCAACGGCCGGGGAAATGTTATAGACGTCTAATTGTTATAGATTTCATCATAATTAATACAGATAATAATAATAATAATTGAATAACATTTTTTCCCCCAGTATGTAGGAAAAAAAAAATTCAGCTTCTTTGCTGTACAGAAACCTCATCTGGACACTGACTTGTGTTCAGAGATTGATGAGAATATCCCATTCCGTCACCATTCCCGGGAATCACCAATTCCCTGCGACAATGGCCAAGTCACCGGGGGGAAGCCGAAACCACAGCGTGCCTTACCCAAGACGAATCCGACTCTTCTACACCAGATAGCAGGAATAGAAGACGGGATGTACAGTGAAGGAAATGTGTATTTGCTCCCCTCTGATGGTGAATGTTGGCCCCTCACACAGAAATGATCGGTCTAACAATGGAATGTTCGCCCCTCACACAGAAATGATCGGTCTAACAATGGAATGTTCGCCCCTCACACAGAAATGATCGGTCTAACAATGGAATGTTCGCCCCTCACACAGAAATGATCGGTCTAACAATGGAATGTTCGCCCCTCACACAGAAATGATCGGTCTAACAATGGAATGTTCGCCCCTCACACAGAAACGATCGGTCTAACAATGGAATGTTCGCCCCTCACACAGAAATGATCGGTCTAACAATGGAATATTCGCCCCTCACACAGAAATGATCGGTCTAACAATGGAATGTTCGGTGTAACACTGAGAGACAAAATACAACAACAAATTCAGCAGAAATGCGTCTAACAAATGATGACGGATCTGCATGTTCATGAGGGAAAGAAGGATTTGGTCCCCTATCATTCAGCAGGATTTCTGGCTCCCAGGTGTCTCTCATACAGGTAACAAGCTGAGATTAGAAGCAGTCTCTTAAAGGGAGTGCTGCTAATCTCATTGTGTTACCTGTATAAAAGACACCTGTCCACAGGAGCAATCAAACCATCAGATTCCAAACTCTCCACCATGGCAAAGACCAAAGAGCTGTCCAAGGATGTCAGGGACAAGATGGTAGACCTACACAAGGCTGGACTGGGCTACCAAACTATGGCCAAGCAGCTTGGTGAGAAGGTGACAACAGTTGGTGCAATCATTCACAAATGGAAGAAACACAAAACAAGTGTCAGTCTCCCTAGGTCTGGTGCACCATGCAAGATCTCCCCTCGTGGAGTGTCAATGATCATGAGAACAGTGAGGAATCATCCCAGAACTACACGTGAGGATCTTGTCAATGATCTCCAGGCAGCTGGGACCACAGTCACCAAGAAAACAATTGGTAACACACTACGCCGACAAGGACTGAAATCCTGCAGTGCCCGCACGGTCCCTCTGCTCAAGAAAGCCCATGTCCAGGCCCGTCTGAAGTCTGCCACTGAACATCTGAATGATGAGAGGAGGACTGGTGGGAAGTGTTGTGGTCAGAGGAGACCAAAATCCAGCTCTTTGGCATCAACTCAACTTGCCGTGTTTGGAGGAGGAGGAATGCTGCCTATGACCCCAAGAACACCATCCCAACTGTGAAACATGGTGGTGGAAACATTCTGCTTTGGGGTTGTTTTTCTGCTAAGGGGACAGGACAACTGCATCGCATCAAAGGGACGATGGACGGGGCAATGTACCCTCAAATCTTGGGGGAGAACCGTCTTCCCTCAGCCAGGGCATTGAAAATGGGTGGTGGATGGGTGTTCCAGCATGACAAGGACCCAAAACACACGGCCAAGGCAACAAAGGAGCGGCTCAAGAAGAAGCACATTAAGGGCCTGGAGTGGCCTAGCCAGTCTCCAGACCTTCATCCGATTGAAAATCTGTGGAGGGAGCTGAAAGTTCGAGTTGCCAAACGTCAGCCACCAAACCTTAATGACTTGGAGAGGATCTGCCAAGAGGAGTGGGCCAAAATCCCTCCTGAGATGTGTGCGAACCTGGGGGCCAACTCCAGGAAACGTCTGACCTCTGTGATTGCCAACAAGGGATTGGCCACCAATTACTAAGTCATGTTTTGTGAAGGGGATCAAATCCTTCTTTCCCTCATGAACATGCAGATCCGTCATCATTTGTTAGATGCATTTCTGCTGAATTTGTTGTTGTATTCTGTCTCTCAGTGTTACATCGAACATTCCATTGTTAGACCGATCGTTTCTGTGTGAGGGGCGAACATTCCATTGTTTGACCGATCATTTCTGTGTGAGGGGCGAACATTCCATTGTTAGACCGATCATTTCTGTGTGAGGGGCGAACATTCCATTGTTAGACCGATCATTTCTGTGTGAGGGGCGAACATTCCATTGTTAGACCGATCATTTCTATGTGAGGGGCGAACATTCCATTGTTAGACCGATCGTTTCTGTGTGAGGGGCGAACATTCACCATCAGGGGGGAGCAAATACACATTTCCTGCACTGTAGAACGTTCACATGTATCCAACATATAGATTATCCCCGAGGACGGCACGTTATATACCTGGGAGGACACTTCTGGTGCTGCCATCTTGTGTATTTGGAGGTTCTGCGTGCTCTGCCCCGATTGGTTCCTCTGTTGCCGTCTCGCTGGTCCCCTCTCCTGTCTGAGGTTTCTGGTCACAGAATATGAAATCATTATTTGTAAAGCAGCAACTGCATGAAAGACATAAAACCCATCAGTTATTCTGCAGCTTCAGGCGGGGGGGGGGGGGGGGGGGGGGGAAGGGGGGGATCTGTGTAATGGGTGCAGTCGCTTGCCTCTGATCTCACCCCCTGGCCTTTGACCCCATTATGCTTTCTGGGATGTTCATTATCATCCATGTACTTTATATCATGTGCAACCTATGTTCTTTAACCCCTCGCCTGCCGGGCACTTCTACCCCCTTCCTGCCTACAGCGCACTTCTACCCCCTTCCTGCCTACCGGGCACTTCTACCCCCTTCCTGCCTACAGGACACTTCTACCCCCTTCCTGCCTACAGGACACTTCTACCCCCTTCCTGCCCACCGGACACTTCTACCCCCTTCCTGCCTACCGGGCACTTCTACCCCCTTCCTGCCTGCCGGGCACTTCTACCCCCTTCCTGCCTGCCGGGCACTTCTACCCCCTTCCTGCCTGCCGGGCACTTCTACCCCCTTCCTGCCTGCCGGGCACTTCTACCCCCTTCCTGCCTACAGGACACTTCTACCCCCTTCCTGCCTACCGGGCACTTCTACCCCCTTCCTGCCTACAGGACACTTCTACCCCCTTCCTGCCTACAGGGCACTTCTACCCCCTTCCTGCCTACAGGACACTTCTACCCCCTTCCTGCCTGCCGGGCACTTCTACCCCCTTCCTGCCTGCCGGGCACTTCTACCCCCTTCCTGCCTACAGGGCACTTCTACCCCCTTCCTGCCTGCCGGGCACTTCTACCCCCTTCCTGCCTACCGGGCACTTCTACCCCCTTCCTGCCTACCGGGCACTTCTACCCCCTTCCTGCCTACAGGGCACTTCTACCCCCTTCCTGCCTACCGGACACTTCTACCCCCTTCCTGCCCACCGGACACTTCTACCCCCTTCCTGCTTACAGGGCACTTCTACCCCCTTCCTGCCCAGGCCAGTTTTCAGCTTTCAGCGCTGTCACACTTTGAATAACAATTGCGCGGTCATGCAACACTGTACCCATATGAAATTTTTATCATTTTTTTGAGACAGATAGAGCTTTATTTTGGTGGTATTTAATCACCTCGGGGGTTTTATTTTTTACTAAACAAACCAAACACAACTGAAAATGTTTGAAAAAAAACGTTTTTTTCTTAATTTTTGTTATAAAATTTTGTAAATGAATAATTTTTCTCCTTCATTGATGTGCGCTAATGAGGCTGCACTGATGGACACTGGTAGGTGGCACTGATGAGGAGGCACTGGTAGGTGGCACTGATGGGCATTGACAGGCATCACTGATGGGCACTGAAAGGCAGCACTCATACATGACACTGATATGCGGCACTGGCCATTGGCGGCTACGGCTGTTAATCACCGGGTCCCGGCCAGAGATTCCCCGCCCAACACTGACAGGGGAGAGGTCTGTATGTAAACAATACAGATCTCTAACCTGTCAGCTCCAGCATGCTGCTTTGTATGGCTCTGCATAGCAGAGCCATACAAAGCAGCACTCTTACACAGTAAACCAGCACACAGTTAACCCTTTGATGGCCCCTCTTGGTAACCCCTTCCTGCCCAGTGCCATTAGTACAGTGTCAGGGCTTTTTTTTTTTTTTAGCAATGATCGCTGTATTGGTGTCACTGGGGATGTCAGTAGCACCAAGTCAGTCCCCCGCAGTGCCATTGCTTTTTCTCTTAGCACCGATCACTGTATTAGTGTCACTGGGGATGTCAGTAGCACCAAGTCAGTTCCCCCCCCCCCCCAGTGCCATTAGTACAGTGTCAGTGTTTTTTTTTTCACGGTATTGGTGTCAGTGGCAGTTAATCAGTGTCAGAATGCTCGCCACGGTCCCGCTATAAGTTGCTGATCGCCATTACTATATTAAAAAAAAAAATCAGTATATATGCCGCCATTTCTAGACGCTATAACCAATTAATTTACACGTATTGGGATTTTTTAATTTTTTTTTTATTTTATTTTTTTTAGCAAAGACACGAAGCAGAATAAATTTTGGCCTAAATTTGATTTTTAAAAAATGTTTTTACTGGATAGGTTTTATAGCAAAACCTTTAAAAATATTGTTTTTTTTCCTTTTACCAAAGATTTTATTAGGCATGTTGAAAGAAACGTAAAAACCGCGACAAATCGTACGATACAAAGCGGCGACAAACAATAGAGGACGGGGGAATATCATACAACAAACACAGAAATATACATAGAAGTCCCACGCTGGGGTCTAGAGGGCCAAAAATATTGGTTTGTTTTTTTTTTAAATTGTTGGTCTTTTTTTGTTTGTTGCGCAAAAAAAAAAAAAAAAAAAGACGGAGAGGCAGAGGGCCAAAATATTGTTTTTTTTCAAAATTGTTTTTTTTTTGTTTGCCTCTCCGTTTTTTTTTTTATTTTTTGCGCAACAAATAAAAGACCGACAATTTTGAAAAAAAAAGCCCCAATATTTTTGGCCCTCTGCCTCTCAGTTTTTTTAAAAAAATTTTTGCGCAAAAGTGGGCCAAAAATATTGTTTTTTTTTTTTTCCAAAATTGTCGGTCTTTTTTTGTTTGTTGTGCAAAAAATAATATAAAAAAGAAAAACCGGAGGGGCGATCAAATACAGCCAAAAGAAAGGACATAAAATTGTCAGTTAAACGCAGCGCCGTACCGCAAAAAAAGAGAACTCCTCTGGGAGGGCAAGTGGTTCAGGTATTTATTTTGCCAAACTTTATATATAAAAAAGGAACAAAAACAAAATTCTGCCCAATGGGTGATGAGGTTTGAGGATTTCCAGAACCCGCTGTGCAGGCGCCACCTAGTGGATGTAATTCTCCTAGCAGCTTAATATGATCCTTGCCTCTGCTACATTGTCATGGCCATCATAGGACTACCATACAGAGGAGCGCTGTACAGTCACTGGGTACGTACGGGGTAATGGGGCCCCTCAGTGCTGCTTCTCAAATGATAATCACAGGATATACTCTGCTAAAAAAAACGAAAGGAAGACTCTGAGAACCCATCAGACCTCAATGGGGAGGAATCTCCTGCTGGATCTCTATACTGACATGGACGGGGGGACACCTGAATCACATGATATGGAGGGGATTGGAACGCCTGAATCACATGATATGGAGGGGATTGGAACGCCTGAATCACATGATAAGGAGGGCAATACAGTGTGTGTGTGTAAATATATATATATATACACACACACACACACACACACACACACATATACACGGCTCCAAAATACAAAAGGAAGACTCTGAAAACCCATCAGATCCCAATGGGGAGGAATCTCCTGCTGGATCTCTATACTGA
>NW_028320693.1:0-35331 GCF_062004578.1 Staurois parvus
GGGGGACTCTTGACATCTGTTTTAAGGTAGGGTGGGGTGCTCTTGACATCTGTTTTAAGGTAGGGTGGGGTGCTCTTGACATCTGTTGTAAGGTGGGGTGGGGGACTCTTGACATCTGTTGTAAGGTGGGGTGGAGGACTCTTGACATCTGTTGTAAGGTGGGGTGGGGGACTCTTGACATCTGTTGTAAGGTGGGGTGGGGGACTCTTGACATCTGTTGTAAGGTGGGGTGGGGGACTCTTGACATCTGTTGTAAGGTGGGGTGGGGGACTCTTGACATCTGTTGTAAGGTGGGGTGGAGGACTCTTGACATCTGTTGTAAGGTGGGGTGGGGGACTCTTGACATCTGTTGTAAGGTGGGGTGGGGGACTCTTGACATCTGTTGTAAGGTGGGGTGGGGGACTCTTGACATCTATTGTAAGGTGGGGTGGTGTGCTCTTGACATCTGTTGTACGGTGGGGTGGGGGACTCTTGACATCTGTTGTACGGTGGGGTGCTATTGACATCTGTTTTACGGTGGGGTGGGGTGCTCTTGACATCTGTTGTAAGGTGGGGTGGGGTGCTCTTGACATCTGTTGTAAGGTGGGGTGGGGGTCTCTTGACATCTGTTGTAAGGTGGGGTGGGGGACTCTTGACATCTGTTGTAAGGTGGGGTGGAGGACTCTTGACATCTGTTGTAAGGTGGGGTGGGGGACTCTTGACATCTGTTTTAAGGTGGGGTGGTGTGCTCTTGATATCTGTTGTAAGGTGGGGTGGGGGACTCTTGACATCTGTTGTAAGGTGGGGTGGGGGGACTCTTGACATCTGTTGTAAGGTGGGGTGGGGGACTCTTGACATCTGTTGTAAGGTGGGGTGGTGTGCTCTTGACATCTGTTGTACGGTGGGGTGGGGGACTCTTGACATCTGTTGTACGGTGGGGTGCTATTGACATCTGTTTTACGGTGGGGTGGGGTGCTCTTGACATCTGTTTTACGGTGGGGTGGGGTGCTCTTGACATCTGTTGTAAGGTGGGGTGGAGGACTCTTGACATCTGTTTTACGGTGGGGTGGGGTGCTCTTGACATCTGCTGTGGGGTGGGGTGGGGTGCTCTTGACATCTGTTGTAAGGTGGGGTGGGGGGCTCTTGACATCTGTTGTAAGGTGGGTTGGGGTGCTCTTGACATCTGTTGTAAGGTGGGGTGGGGTGGGGTGCTCTTGACATCTGTTGTAAGGTGGGGTGGGGGGCTCTTGACATCTGTTGTAAGGTGGGGTGGGGGGCTCTTGACATCTGTTGTAAGGTGGGTTGGGGTGCTCTTGACATCTGTTGTAAGGTGGGGTGGGGTGGGGTGCTCTTGACATCTGTTGTAAGGTGGGGTGGGGGGCTCTTGACATCTGTTGTAAGGTGGGGTGGGGGGCTCTTGACATCTGTTGTAAGGTGGGGTGGGGTGCTCTTGACATCTTGTCTTACAGCTACAACCGACCCTTTGCAGCCCACGATGACACTGAGTTTGACACCCTTGAGTTACCCTTTTCCTGGACAGCTTTAGCCAATCAGTGACCGGTTTCATATTTTACCATTTTAAGGTTGCTTTAAAACATTGCAAATATTTTTTTTTTTTTTTACTGAATTGGGGGTGTCTGGTTTATCTTCCTCTTTCACATAATGAAGCAAGATTTTGCTCTTGAAGCCTTCAGAAAGAGGATTGAGTTTGTCTGCAAAGAAGTTGAAGAGACACCGCAATTTAACCGTCACCAAGACTTCCGAGATAAGTGAACTAGGAAACGATCACATAGCGCGTGATAAGACACTTCATCAGGTGCAGCCGCCCGTGAAATTCTGCTGCAAATACACTGGCTCAAACGAGAGATGGAAATTCATTTCGATATCATTCTCTGGCCTGTGAACTCTTTGTAAGGTCCTGTTGTGGAGGATGAATTCATAAAACTGTTATCTACTCCACATCTTCTGATGAATAACATTCAACTACAACTCTAATAGAAAATTTTCAGTATTATACAGTAAAACGTAAAAAGAAAACTCTTTAGATGTTTGTTTTTCGGATGAAAAAGAAAAGTGATTTAGTGGTACTAACATCTATAGGTAAAGTTGATCCAGGGAGTATCCGATTGGCTCTCAGGGGATCAGGAAGGAATTATTTTCCCCTGCAGGAGCAAATTGGATCATGCTTTGCTGGGTTTGTTTTGCCTTCCTCTGGATCAACTGTGGGTGTAGGATTATAACTTTTTGGTTTTTAATGGTTGAACTGGACGGACTTTTGTCTTTTTTCAGCCAGACTATGTAATTATTATTATTATTATACAGTATTTATAAAGCGCCAATAGTTCGCTCAGCGCTGTACATTACAGAGGGCGACAGAACATGTGACAGAACAATACCAATACAATGCAAAACATGAGGGGATTGAGGGCCCTGCTCTTTTGAGTTTACAATCTAGGAGGGAGGGGATGGTGGCACAGGAGGAGATAGCTGTGGGGGATGGAGTGGTAGGAAGAGTGGAGGAGGTCGGCAAGTTAGCAGGGGGTGGGGTAGGCTTCCCTGAAGAGATGGGTTTTCAGGGTGCGCCTAAAGGAGAGGGGAGAGTAGGTGATAATCTGATGGGTTGGGGCAGGGAGTTCCAGAGGATGGGAGACACCCTGGAGAAGTCCTGGAGGCGGGCATGGGAGGAGGAGACCAGGGAACTAGAGAGAAGGAGGTCTTGTGAGGAGCGGAGTGTGCGTGTTGGGCGATACTTGAATATTAGGTCAGTGATGTAGTTCGGGGCAGTATGGTGGACATCTTTGTACGTCAGTGTTAGGATTTTGAATTTGATCCGTTGGGCAATCGGAAGCCAGTGGAGGGATTGGCAGAGGGGGGTGGAGGACACTGAGTGGAGGCCAGTGGAGGGATTGGCAGAGGGGGGTGGCGGAGATGGAGCAGTTGGAAAGGTGAATGAGTCTGGCAGCCGTATTCAGGATGGACTGAAGCGGGGATAGCCAGCGGCGAGGCAGGCCAGTGAGGAGGGAGTTGCAATAGTCGAGTCGTGATATGATGAGGGAGTGGATGAGCTGTTTAGTGGTTTCTGGGGTTAGGAACGTGCGGATTTTGCAATGTTGCGGAGGTGGAGTCTGCGCGAGTTTGTTAAAGATTGGACTTGGGGCTGGAAGGATAGGTTGGAGTCCAGAATGACACCAAGTACTCTGACCTGCGGGGCGGGTTTGATGGTAGCGTTGTTGGATGTGATAGAGAAGTCAATGGGGGGTGGTGTCCGGGCTGGGGGGAAGACCAGAAACTCTGTTTTGGAGAGGTTCAGTTTAATTATGGTTGATTGCCTGTGAATGTCACTCTATATATAAGTTAAATCATACATACCTGTATATAATCCAAAAACTTGCTTAGATCCTCCATTATAGGGCATCTGTGGCTGGCATTTCTTCTGTGCTTGCCCTGTCTTTGAAGACTCTCTTAATGAGTAGGCTGGTGTGGCTCAACAACTGGGTCTCTTTTTCATTTCTATTGGTCACTGGGTGCCATTATTCCCCGTTTCCTGCTGGCTTTGCTGTGGAAGGGATTAATGCTTTGCGAATCAGCTTCAGAGATTCTGCCTGACTCTGAGTCGCTCAAATCCTTCACTGAAGAGCCTACCCCTGAGGTGTCACAGTCTACTGCTATTACCAAGTTAGACGAAAACATTTTGTTTTTAATTCGTGCAGGGAGCACCAGATGAGAGGATAAGTCTCTTGCGTCTACCAGTGCTGTTTCCAGTCTCAGTTCCTTTAAGACTCCCAAGGCTGCAAAGACTTTCCCTTAGCATCTGTTCTTCCAACTTTTTCTGTAAGTTGTCATGGGGGCCTTTTGTACTCTAATGTTACAGCCTCTCCCCTCCTTGGAGTCTTCTTTAGTTCTGTTGGGTATGGGTGGACTCTTTGCCATCTCAGTTGACGTTATTACCACAGTCATGCTCGATTTTATGACCCAAATTACCCAACTGTTTGCTGACTATGATTGCAGTGGCCAAATACACGAGCAACTTCTGAGCTATCAGCTTCAGAGTTTGTCTGATTCGCTCAAATCCTTCACTGAAGAGCCTACCCCTGAGGTTTTGCAGTCTACTGCTATTACAGACCATGTTAGAGGAGAGCATTTTGTTTTTAATTGGTGCAGGGAGCACCAGATTAGAGGATAAGCCTGTTGCGTCTACCAGTGCTGTTTCTTGTCTTGGGTTTTTTTAAGATTCCCAAGGCTGCAAAGACTTTCCCTTAGTACCTGCTCTTCCAAAATTTTTCTCTAAAGGGAATCTAAACACCCTGATAATGGACTCTTTGCTTCCCCTAAATGCTTACTGACTTTGTATTTATTTTGTTGGGATTTAATTCAGCAGTGGTTCAAAGTGGTTCAAGGAAACTACCTTGCCGGTGAAGAATGCAACTGCCATTAAGGACCCAACCAAATGTGTCCAAATGTCAGGATCTTGACCTATGTGGGTGCTTTAACTGCTTACATTCCAGATGCCTGGGTAAGGGTGGTGGTGTCCCAGGTCTGTAAATTCAGGTTTTGTTGCTTGCTCCCTCCTTGTTTTTTCACTTTGCTTTGTCTCCACGCAGAATAGCAGATCTCTATCAGGCTCTCTCGTCTTTTTGTGGTGTAATTTTTCCTGGGGTATTACTGTTCCTAAGCCCAGTTGTGTGTGTGTGTGTGTGTGTGTGTGTGTGTGAGTGGGTGGGGAGGGGGGCATTTGTTGCACCTTGGATTGGAAGGTACTGAATCTTTACATTCAGGCCCGAAATTCCATAGGGAATCCTCCAGCTCTATCATCACCTCCCTCCACCCGGGAGACTCTTTTCCATTAAACATGTTTAACTGCATATGCCAGTTTTCCAGCACAACAGCGATTTGTACGTTTTATCATAGGACTTCTACACTACTAGTTTGCTGCCCTACAGTTTGACCTCTGCTTTTCAACTCCAATGATCTGCAAGGCTCCTCCAGTTGAGGGAGTTGGTCAGGTTTCTGTCAGACAATATATCTGTGACTGTCCAGACAAAACAGAAGGTCACCAAGGCACTGGCCCCTTTACTCATCTTTACATTCCCAGAGCTTTCCCGTTGTGGGATATATGGATATCCTCTTGCAAGGTTGGGCCTATATGTTGCCCAGACAGTTCAGGTTTTGCAAAGCTTCGGCAGAATCCTGAACCCTCAGATATGTTTGCTGGAACTGACTCATCATTTGGAGTATCTGGGTCTGGTTCTCCACATGTCTCAAGCAAGAGTGTACCTTCACCCAGAAGAATCTTCTGTTCTCGAGTTTAAGCTCTTCAGTCCAGAAACTGCTCAAATCTCTGCTTCTGCATGAGTCTTGGGGCTGATGGTAGCCTCTTTCGAGGCAGTTCTCTTTGCCCAATTTCTTTCCAGGCATCTCCAGCACAACATTCTGTCAGCGTGGGACAAATCAGTCACGTCATAAGACAAGCCAGTTCGGTTGACACCAAGGAACAGGTTATCTTTGGCTTGGTGGCTTAGGACTCTTGCTCTGGAGTCAGGGAAATCCTTTCTTTCTGTTTTCTAAAACCTTTTCAGAAGAGATTCCAATTTGTTGGGCTGAGGAGTCCTGGGCACCCTGTTGTGCAAATCTCCTGTAGGCTGCAGTAAAACCAAAGGCTTAGGACTTTGTGTCCCTCATTGAACTACAAGAAAAAGATGCTATGAGTATAAAAATCTATTTTTATCTAGTTTCCGAAACAGTGGTTGGGTTTTTGTTGTCCGTGTCCCCACTAATGAGATTCAACCTATTTGTGTTTTTGTGGCCATAGTCACTGGAAGTGAAAGTGAGGGAACAAAATGTTTGTCTTCAATGCACTCTACAAAAACGTTCGCCTTCATAGTTTATGTTTTTCTATTTCCTGCTATGTTACAGTTCAGTATGAAGCTGATCTTTCGATTTGTAAATAATGTCATCGAAGTGGAAGATGGTCGCCACTGAGTCTTTGACGCATTTCTCTGTGACTAAGCAATTCCATGTGAAATGCATTATGAGCTCCGTGGTGGCCCTTTTCCACTTGGTTTTGTAATAAACTAAAAAGCAGCTTCAGAAGTGTGACTTATTTGATATTGAATTGCTTATGGATAGGAGCAGACCCTGCAGGTAAGCTTTGAGGTCTGCTCCCCATTGAGCGATTTTAGATTGCTGATCATTGCAGTCGCACATTACATTTCAATCAAAACAATACAGCTTTAAAACCACAACTCTACTCATGTGACTTACCGTCCTGCCATTAGGATTTAATGAGTTTATATGGGCAGCACAGTGGCTAAATGGTTAGCACTTCCACCTGGCAGCAGTGGGGTCGCTGGTTCGAATCCCAACCACGGCACCACCTGCCTGGAGTTTGCATGTTCTCCCTGTGAGTGCGTGGGTTTCTTCTAGGTCAGGGGTGTCCAAACTTTTTTCAAAGAGGGCCAGATTGGATGAAGTGAACATGGTGGAGGGCCGAACATTTTTCCGAACATTCTTTGAACCATTACAATTAAATGCAAATAAATTATTTTATGCCAAGTTAATTGCAAACAACATACTTTTCATTTCATAACATTAAGATCAACTGACAGCTGAGTTTTCCAAACGTATTGAAAATAAATTAAAAAAAAACTTACCTGCACTAATGTGAAGGGTGAAAAAGGTAGCTGGAGCTGAAGTCTCTGCTCGGCATCCGGGAGGGGAAGAGAAACACACTTCACGCTGGAAGCCCGGCCCTGATGTCACCGCCCTCTGACGCTCCCAGCGCGGCGCAGTCACGCAGCGCACTGCTATCAAGCAGAAGACTGTCTGCCACAGAAGGGAGGGCCGTGCGACAGCCGCATTTACACAGACCAGGGAGAACGCGCCGCAGTCAGGCATGCGCACTGCCCTCTGCTCTCAAGCAGAAGACTGTCTTCCACAGAAGGGAGGGCCGTGGGAGGGCCACATTACACAGAGCAGGGAGGGCTGTTGGAGGGCCGTATTAAACCGACCCCCGGGCCGTAAATGGCCCACGGGCCGGACTTTGGACATGCCTGCTCTAGGTACTCCGGTTTCCTCCCACACTCCAAAGACATGCTGGTAGGTTAATTGGCTCCTGTCTAAATTGTCCCTAGTATGTGTATGTATGAATGTGAGTTAGGGACCTTAGATTGTACACCCCTTGAGGGTTAGGGACTGATGTGAATGTACAATATATATGTAAAGCGCTGCGTAAATTGACGGCGCTATATAAGTACCTGAAATAAATAATAAATAAATCTGTTCATTAAAAAATTTTTATGGGTACAATTTTTGTAAGCACAAGATGGTGCTGTATGTGAAGTGCGGCTAGTAATATGGGCTAAACTCGTCTGCCTTATGTTGTAATTCTTGTTCCCTGAGTTTGGGAAATGGGAGGTATGAGTATATAATAGCATTTTAATCCTTTGAGGTTTTGGCCATTTTTCTTTATATTATGTTTGTTTAGGCGATAGCTCACATTTCACATAGGCCACTTTAGAGGTGGCCGTTTTAGGGCTACCACTAGATGTGCTGTTGGATGCGGTTCCAGTATTTGGAGTGCATCGTTATTGAATAGGAGGGTCCTTCTGGTACGGATATAAATAGGGTGATGCCAGCTGCTGGCCATGCCCCTGATGACGTCTCTTGATGATGAAATGCGTAAAAAAAAAAAAACAGGTCTGCACCTGTTATTCTGTTCTACAATGTGTTTAGACTGCTAAACGTGCTAGCTGCTTCTCTATTTTCTATTTTTGAGCTCAAGTGTTTCACTTGTAACATTTCTGGTAAACTGATTTGTATTACTGGCTGTGTCTTCATTGGGGAGATTTGTTCTCGCATTCCCTTTCGGTGGCACCATGTATCAGGTTGTGACCGATGGCGTGTTTGCCACAAGGCATTTGCCTAGGGCGGCGTTTTTCAGGGGAGTGGCAGTGACACAGTGTTAGTCGGTGACTGGGGAGCAGTGAAGGCAGAGAAACAGCAAGAGCCGGGATCCAAGAGAGGTGGCCTGGCGGATGTCATTCTGCAAGCTGTGCCGGTGAGTGGTGGAACGCAGGACCATACGAGAGACGGGGCTGCTGGAGGGTGTCCGATTATCTGGGAGGGAAGCCAAACCTGAAAAACGATTAGATCGTTTTTCACTATCAAAACCTCGGCCGAAGCTGGGATTTAATTATCCAGTATGTGCTTGGAGCTTGAAAGGAAATCAGATTCCTTGGTGAGGGCCTGACTCCAGATTAAAGTGGAACTTTTCGATCAACGTGAACTATTTTTTTGTCTTGTGCTGCTAGCATTCGTAAATCGATAGGAATGTTTATCATATTTATTTGTTTTAACCTTTTTGGTTTTTTGTTTTTACATTACTGTTACTTCCTGGATTCCTGCCTAGGCAAATGATGTCATACATCCCAGGAGTCTTCAGGAGGGTAGGAGGAGTTTTCTCAGCTAAGCACATCCTCCATGCCTGAGCTAAGGGCAAATGGATTCCAGGAAGTAAATGTTGCATGAATCATCTGCCCTTACTCAAGATGGCACACGGCCAGAAATGCTAGGGGGGGGTTGTTTTTCAAAGTGATTTCTCAGTAAAATAAAGCACGGAGATGCGGATGGATGGGGGAGATTGCTTTGAATATTAACCACTTGGCGCTGGCCGCACGCAAATGTGCGACCTCCCGGCGTCTGGGCCTTGACGCTGAGCGGCCGCACATTTGTGTGCTATTAAGAAAAACATATGTGCTGAGAGCGCTCGCTCCCAGCACACATGTCCGGTACTCACGGAAAGGTCCCGATCTCCTCTTGCGATCGGGACCTTTCCCGATCATGTGATAATCTGATAACAAAGATCCAGCGCTAAAATAAATATTAAAGTGAAATATTTACAGGCGCCAGTAGGCGTAGATGTGAAAGCAAAGTGAATCATCCAGGTATGATGTATAAATAGTGGAAACAATACTACAATACAAATATAGTCATGTGACTTGGGTGGTAAATATAAAGTCCAATGAGGCAGTAATTCGTTTCCGTGAGTTCAGTGACTAGGTGACTGGAAATTGGTAATGTGGATGCACTAACCAGAAGCGAAATCTTAATGCGCATTTGTGTAAAAGGTTATCCCGTCATGGTCATCTGGATGTGGATAGGACCAAAGTCAATCATCTGGCACACGTCAGCATACAAGGTGATTAATGGTCCTTAGGCACACTCACCAGGGACATCTCCTCAGATATACATGACCAATGGATGGGGACTCAGAAGGCGTTTGTAGAAATCCACCTTAAAAGGCTCGTGAAATAACAAGCCAAAAAGGGTCCTTGATAGCGCATTATTTTAATAGACGTATAGCTGAATAATGAGCAAAACAGGAATGCACTCACATCTGGCAATGTATCACGTACCTGGTGATGGAGGCCAATGGAGAGAGGGCTTCCCTTGCAGCTAAGTTCCAGACTCCCCTGAGAGTGGGACAGAAGGAGTCAGGCCCAAAGTTGCACAGGTCGCCTGTAGGAGTGCTGGTTGGTGGTCCACTCAGAAGCACAGCTGGTGCACGGAGGTAGGTCTACAGACAGGAGGCACCTGTGCGTGGTATGCAAGCCCTTCCGGGATTTGGATGTTTACTGGGTAGTCGGTTCAAGCCAAGGTCAGGTACTAGGTGGGAATCAGAGCAGACGTAGTCAGATGGGATAGCCAAGGTCATACACAGAGGAGCGAGAGAAAGAGTATTTTTAAGCCTGGCCGAGGTCAGATCAGGGGTAATCAGAGTAGATAGGTCCAGGAGCAAGCCGAGTCGGTAACAGGAAATCACAGGTCAGAATCACAGGAAACAGGAACAGGGCACGGGGAGCTAGAGATCATCCAGCAACCAGAGGAAGTGATGAGCCTCCTTATAAAGGCCGTTTGGCACCAGACTGAGGCTGATGTGTACTTCTGCGGCCATGCAGAGTACTGGCAGAAATGCCAGATCTTCCAGAACTCCTACCGTGGACAGGACCCTGACACAATGTCTGACATTGTAAAGCAAGATAATCCAAGATGGCCACTGGCCTTCCTGATGGCCTCAACGGCGTGACGTACACAGGTAGCCTCCTCCCAAAGCGTTTCATGCCCGAGCACATCTTCAGAGGGCAGCAAATCACGGTGGTCACATGAACCTAACACCCTGCCCTGCCTCCCAGCTTCTGAAACCCTGAAAGGGCCGGGAGGCACCGGCGCCAAGGGGTTAAGAATGAATCGAATAAACTTTTTGGTTTGTGGCGCTCAGATGCAGCGTAGTTCCGCTTTCATGAGTCAGAATTCGTCCGTGTCAGGTACTGAAGGCCACGCTAACATTTGGAAACAATTGCATCTTTCTAATCGCATCGGGTTCTGTCTCCAGTTACAGCTGACTATTGGACATATGCATACACAGCACATTGATGTGTCTACAGTGCCCTATGGCAAAAGCAGAGGATAAACGTTTGCCAAGGGGAGGGTAGATGTTCGCGCGCTCTGCCTATAGGAAGCCAGAACGTGATCCTTCTTTGCCATTGTTTGTAATGAATGATCACGCTGCACATTGTTCTGGAATAAAATATATGATGGTAATGGCTTTTGTGTGCATACCGCTGAAGATGTGCTGGCAGAGTAATGATGAAGCCTGGTCCCCCATAGCTGGCCATGCTGTGACAAGGGAGATCCACCGGTGTCTGGGAGATTATGGCACGGTGAATTAATGCATTCATCTGCATAGATGTCAGGTTAGTCATTGTGTCATGTATAATCGGAGACGCGGCACCATTGATTGCCCGGACTGTCTGCCCATTGCACCACGATTGTCTGCTTTCGTATTCTTGGTTCTGACCGATCATTAGTCTGTAGGTTGTTTTCACCTCGCAGTTTGGCAGCTTTCATGGATTATTAATTAACTAAAAATCGGTGTCCCCTTTACAAAACATGCGTGAATATATCATATGGGATACACCCCTAGAATATTACTTTCTCCCCCGAAAGTCCAAAGTGAAAATCAAAAGTCTTTCTCGGCGTCCATATAATCTCAATAGCCCCTAATGTGATATAAAATATTCTTTCTTCCTATTTATAATCTTCCTCCATATGTGTTAGATACTTCATCCTCCAAATGTCATCCTCCAAAAAAAAAAAAAAAGAATATTTTATATCACATTTTATTTATTTATTAGAGGCTACAGAGATTATATGGACGCTGAGAAAGACTTTTGATTTTAGCTTTCGTGGATTACAAGAAACATCATTTTTTTAATACTGAATGCAAACAATGAAATAGAAGAACAATCCATCATTGCTGCTTATTTTCTCTCGGCCCCCCAGTTTCTGCGTTCCACATGCTGTCCCGCAGGATCCAGTAGCTTGGCAATCTGCTGCCTTGCATCAAAGGAGTCCAGGAGTGTAAAAAAGGGTGCTGCACTTCCAGTAGAACCCCACTGTTTCTGTAATAAAAGCAAAAAGTGGTGTCACTACAAGGGTATGGGGGGGGGCTGCATCCGGGTGACACCAGGGGTGCAGTGGGCCAATTGCACCCCAGGGCTGTTTGGATATAGTGAATGCAGGGTCCGGAGAGAGCGGATATAGTGAATGTGGGGTCCGGAGAGAGCGGATATAGTGAATGTGGGGTTCGGGGAGAGCGGATATAGTGAATGCGGGGTCCGGGGAGAGCGGATATAGTGAATGCGGGGTCCGGGGAGAGCGGATATAGTGAATGCGGGGTCCGGGGAGAGCGGATATAGTGAATGCGGGGTCCGAGGAGAGCGGATATAGTGAATGCGGGGTCCGGGGAGAGCGGATATAGTGAATGCGGGGTCCGGGGAGACTGGTATAGTGAATGCGGGGTCCGGGGAGACCGGATATAGTGAATGCGGGGTCCGGGGAGACCGGATATAGTGAATGCGGGGTCCGGGGAGAGCGAATATAGTGAATGCGGGGTCCGGGGAGACCGGATATAGTGAATGCGGGGTCCGGGAGACTGGATATAGTGAATGCGGGATCCGGGGAGACCGGATATAGTGAATGCGGGGTCCGGGGAGAGTGGATATAGTGAATGCGGGGTCCGGGGAGAGCGGATATAGTGAATGCGGGGTCCGGGGAGAGCGAATATAGTGAATGCGGGGTCCGGGGAGACCGGATATAGTGAATGCGGGGTCCGGGGAGAGCGGATATAGTGAATGCGGGATCCGGGGAGAGCGGATATAGTGAATGCGGGGTCCGGGGAGAGCGGATATAGTGAATGCGGGGTTCGGGGAGACTAGATATAGTGAATGAAGGGTCCGGGGAGAGCGGATATAGTGAATGCAGGGTCCGGGGAGAGCGGATATAGTGAATGCGGGGTCCGGGGAGAGCGGATATAGTGAATGCGGGGTTCGGGGAGACTAGATATAGTGAATGAAGGGTCCTGGGTTTAGTAACTCTTTAAGCCTCGTGGGTGGGACAAAACACGTTGGAGGCTATGGCAGACAATTAGAGACCAATGAATTAATAAGATCAAAGATTATCACAAAATCCGCATACAGAGGGCAGGAAAAATAGAACACTGAGCCTCGCTGGATGCACATCGGTACTCCACACCCAGGACTCCCAAGGACGTCCAGCAGGTAGATATAGTATTGCTGGTACGGTACTTAGAACAAAAGTTACAATCAGCGCAAATATCATGAAAACCGGCTGAACAGAAAAGAGAAAGAGAGAAACGAAGAAAAAAGAGACAAAAAGACAAAGAAAGACAAAGAAAGGGCTCCAGGAGATGCTTTTTTTTCATCTGTAATCTTTCAGGTGCGTAGGTGACCTGGCTTGCGTACATGTACCTATCTTTCCGTCTCTGTATCTGTTGGAAAACGATCCATTGTATTCCATCTATCTGGGCATCTGTTGACGTTCGTTTATAGCAGCCTCCCTTTATTAAAGTACTGGGGTTTAATTTCCCGCCGGGGAACTATCTGAATGGAATTTGTATATAAACACATGCGAAGTTACAAAGCTACAGTGTTAATTGCCATTTAATGAATTATCCAGTGAATAGGTTGTCATTGCGGCATAAATCTTGAAGAAAAGTCAATTTTAATTGCATACCTTAATTACACTGCAGTGCAAAGTTTCATAGACCCGCAGGACTCCTACATCAAGGCCCGTGCCGCACACAGACGTTACATAGTGATTTGCTTAACTTAGGCAAGAAAATTGGGCTTTTCTGAAAAAAAAATTATAGTGCGCTGATGACCTATTAAGTGGATGTTATAACCAATGTTAGTCATTCGTCAAAGCAGCACCAGCACCGGGCATGACGTCCAGAATGGTGTGTGTTAGGAATGTGATTTCTTTTACTGCGGTAGATACATTAGAATGCAAGCTGCAAGGACAGGCTGGGTCTGATTTTATAATGCCAGCGCTCAGGATTCCCAGGATTGTCAATTGTCAACTATAACAATCTGTGTTTTCAACCAATATAAGGGCTCGTTACATAGTTAGTCTGGCTGAAAAAAGACAAAAGTCCATCCAGCTCAACCATAGAAAAAAAAAAAGTTATAATCCTACTCCCACAGTTGACCCAGAGGAAGGCAAAAGAAACCCAGGAAAGCATGATCCAATTTGCTCCTGCAGGGAAAAAAAACCTTCCTGATTCCCGGAAAGGCAATCGGATATTCCCTGGATCAACTTTACCTATAAATGTTATATCCAGTTATATTCTGTGTATCCAAGAAAGGATCCAGGACTTTCCTACAGCAATCCACTGAGCTGGCCACAACCAACTCTTCAGGGAGTCTATTCCACATTCTCACAGCTCTTACTTTGAAGAAACCTTTCCGTGTTTGGAGATTACATTTTTTTCCTCCAGACGTAAAGAGCGCCCCCTTGTCCTCTGTGATGACCTCAGGGGGAATAACTACACCGAGTTCACTATATGAACCACTGATGTATTTATACATGGTGATCATACCCCCCCTTATGTATTATACATGGTGATCATACCCCCCCTTATGTATTATACATGGTGATCATATCCCCCCTTATGTATTATACATGGAGATCATATCCCCCTTATGTATTATACATGGAGATCATATCCCCCCTTATGTATTATACATGGAGATCATATCCCCCTTATGTATTATACATGGTGATCATATCCCCCCTTATGTATTATACATGGAGATCATATCCCCCCCTTATGTATTATACATGGAGATCATATCCCCCCTTATGTATTATACATGGTGATCATATCCCCCCTTATGTATTATACAAGGTGATCATATCCCCCCTTATGTATTATACAAGGTGATCATATCCCCCCTTATGTATTATACGTGGAGATCATATCCCCTCTTATGTATTATACGTGGAGATCATATCCCCCTTATGTATTATACATGGAGATCATATCCCTCCCTTATGTATTATACGTGGAGATCATATCCCCCCCCCTTATGTATTATACATGGAGATCATATCCTCCTTATGTATTATACATGGAGATCATATCCCTCCTTATGTATTATACATGGAGATCATATCCTCCTTATGTATTATACATGGAGATCATATCCCCCCTTATGTATTATACATGGAGATCATATCCACCCCCTTATGTATTATACATGGAGATCATATCCCCCCCTTATGTATTATACATGGAGATCATATCCCCCCCTTATGTATTATACATGGAGATCATATCCCCCCTTATGTATTATACATGGTGATCATCCCCCTTATGTATTATACATGGAGATCATATCCCCCCTTATGTATTATACATGGTGATCATAGCCCCCCCTTATGTATTATACATGGAGATCATATCCCCCTTATGTATTATACGTGGAGATCATATCCCCCTTATGTATTATACGTGGAGATCATATCCCCCCTTATGTATTATACGTGGAGATCATATCCCCCCTTATGTATTATACGTGGAGATCATATCCCCCCTTATGTATTATACATGGAGATCATATCCCCCTTATGTATTATACATGGAGATCATATCCCCCTTATGTATTATACATGGAGATCATATCCCTCCTTATGTATTATACATGGAGATCATACCCCCCCCCCCTTATGTATTATACATGGAGATCCTATCCCCCCTTATGTATTATACATGGAGATCATATCCCCCCTTATGTATTATACATGGAGATCATATCCCCCCTTATGTATTATACATGGAGATCATATCCCCCTTATGTATTATACATGGAGATCATATCCCCCCTTATGTATTATACATGGAGATCATATCCCTCCTTATGTATTATACATGGAGATCATACCCCCCCCCCCTTATGTATTATACATGGAGATCCTATCCCCCCTTATGTATTATACATGGAGATCATATCCCCCTTATGTATTATACATGGTGATCATATCCCCCCTTATGTATTATACATGGAGATCATATCCCCCTTATGTATTATACATGGAGATCATATCCCCCCTTATGTATTATACATGGAGATCATATCCCCCCTTATGTATTATACATGGTGATCATATCCCCCCTTATGTATTATACATGGAGATCATATCCCCCCTTATGTATTATACATGGAGATCATATCCCCCCTTATGTATTATACATGGAGATCATATCCCCCCTTATGTATTATACATGGAGATCATATCCCCCCTTATGTATTATACATGGAGATCATATCCCCCCTTATGTATTATACATGGAGATCATATCCCCCCTTATGTATTATACTTGGAGATCATATCCCCCCTTATGTATTATATATGGAGATCATATCCCCCTTATGTATCATACATGGAGATCATATCCCCCCTTATGTATCATACATGGAAATCATATCCCCCCTTATGTATCATACATGGAGATCATATCCCCCCTTATGTATCATACATGGAGATCATATCCCCCCTTATGTATTATACATGGAGATCATATCCCCCCTTATGTATTATACATGGAGATCATATCCCCCTTATGTATTATACATGGAGATCATATCCCCCCTTATGTATTATACATGGAGATCATATCCCCCTTATGTATTATACACGATGCTAACGCTTCAGTGTAAACAGCACTGTGTGCTGCCATGTGTAGATTTTCGTAGGCGCTTCAGGAGCGTTAAAAACGCTTCCCAAACTCCTGTCTAATGCCTTCTAACAAGGCTAGTGTGAACATAGCCTTAGAAAGTAATAAACACCATCAGCTCAAAACAATTGTGAAGATTTTATTGAGCGCCAGCAAAGCCATAAACCAGGCTCAAAAGGCTTAAAATATGGATAAAATTAGTTGAGAAGCCACGTAAGATCAAAGCCTCCACTTACATGATCCATATTGTGGTGGCAATGCTATGGGACTGCTGGTACCTAGGTATGTTGCGTGCTGTAGCGGCTATGCCAAATGGCAAGCACCATCTCCAGACTGGGACCACGCACACCAGATGTGACCTATCACCATTGTCAAGTCATGTCATGGGTCTGATTTTAATGGCTCTTTGTATGCATTTGCAGTCTATACATTTTTATACTTGTGTGTACGTAATGTATAGTAGAAATGAAGGATTTATGACAGTACTAGGCCTTGCAACTAAGTAAATACAGAGAAAGAAAAGCATCCAGGGTTCTCATAAATGCAGAGTGAGGAGCTCCAGAATGTTCCTATTGAGTGGTGATCTTTTGGCTTGGGTTTTGGTATTCCTTGATTGGGTTCTGGAGTTTAGAGGCTTCAGAGAGCTTTGGGAAGGACACCTATCACATCACAGTGCCCCTAGCAACCACAGCCCCCCACCAACACAATCCCCCTTGCAGTAACAGCCCCCCACCAACACAATCCCCCTTGCAGTAACAGCCCCCCACCAACACAATCCCCCTTGCAGTAACAGCCTCCCACCAACACAATCCCCCTTGCAGTAACAGCCCCCCACCAACAGAATCACCCTTTCAGTAACAGCCCCCCACCAACACAATCCGCCTTGCAGTAACAGCCCCCCCACCAACACAATCCCCCTTTCAGTAACAGCCCCCCCACCAACACAATCCCCCTTTCAGTAACAGCCCCCCCACCAACACAATCCCCCTTTCAGTAACAGCCCCCCCACCAACACAATCCCTCTTTCAGTAACAGCCCCCCACCAACACAATCCCCCTTGCAGTAACAGCCCCCCACCAACACAATCCCCCTTGCAGTAACAGCCCCTCCACCAACACAATCCCCCTTTCAGTAACAGCCCCCCACCAACACAATCCGCCTTGCAGTAACAGCCCCCCCACCAACACAATCCCCCTTTCAGTAACAGCCCCACCACCAACACAATCCCCCTTTCAGTAACAGCCCCCCCACCAACACAATCCCCCTTTCAGTAACAGCCCCCCCCCCCACCAACACAATCCCCCTTTCAGTAACAGCCCCCCACCAACACAATCCCCTTTGCAGTAACAGCCCCCCACCAACACAATCCCCCTTGCAGTAACAGCCCCCCACCAACACAATCCCCCTTGCAGTAACAGCCCCCCCACCAACACAATCCCCCTTTCAGTAACAGCCCCCCCACCAACACAATCCCCCTTTCAGTAACAGCCCCCCACCAACACAATTCCCCTTGCAGTAACAGCTCCCCACCAACACAATCCCCCTTGCAGTAACAGCCCCCCACCAACACAATCCCCCTTGCAGTAACAGCCCCCCCACCAACACAATCCTCCTTTCAGTAACAGCCCCCCACCAACACAATCCCCCTTGCAGTAACAGCCCCCCACCAACACAATCCCCCTTGCAGTAACAGCCCCCCACCAACACAATCCCCCTTGCAGTAATAGCCCCCCTTTCCTCCCTTAGAGTGAAGAGTAACTGAGGACACTGTGGGATGGCTGTAAAGGAGGAACTGTGGTGTCATTGGAAGTTGAGATGTGAAGGGGGCCACTGATGTAGTGGGAGGGGCTATGATGTGGAAGGGGGTTGAGATCACTGAAGTAAAGGGGGGGGGGGTTGGAATTGTAAAGCAAATATGTGGAAGGGGGGCTGAGGACATTGATGTAAATGAGGGGGGAGGACTGTGATGCAAAAGGGACTGCAGACATTGATGTAAAGAGTGGACTGTTGTAATTGGAGGGTTTGATATGAAGGGTAGGTTTAAGACACTGGCGTACATGGGGGACTGTGATGTAAGGGGGGGGGGGGACTGTGATGCCAGTGTAAGTTGTGATCTTAAGGGGTGGGGAGCTGAGGACGCTGATGTAATAGGATGGCTATGATGTGGAAAGGGGTGTTGAGGACACTGATGTAAAGAGGGGGGGGACTATGATGTGAATGGCAGTTGTGATCTGAGGGGGGGGCCTGAGGACACTGATGTAATATGAGGGCTATAATGTGGAAGGGGGGCTGAAGATACTGATGTACAGGGGGGACTGTGATGTAAATGGGATGTAAAGAGGGGGACTGTGATGTGAAGGGGGGCTGAGGACGCTGATGTAAAGGGGTGGATGTGCTCTGTGATGTGAATGAGAGTTGTCATCTGAAGGGTGGGGGTTGAGGACACCAATGTAGTGGGGGGGCTATGATATGGAAGGGGGGCTGAGGACACTGATGTTAATGGGGGGAGTAGGTGAGGCGGTGATGTAAAGGGTGGTTGCGATGAAGGGGCTGAGGACTCTGACGTAAAGAGGGGACTGTGATGTACAGGGAGGTTTGGTGTGATGGGCAGGCTGAAGACACTGATGTACAGGGGGGCTGTGATGTAAAGTGGGGTGGAGGGAATGTGATTTGAATGGGAGTTGTGATCTGAAGGGGGCTGAGGACACTGATGTAGTGGGAGGGCTATGATATGGAAGGGGGGCTGAGGGCACTGATATTAATGGTGGGGGGTGTGAGGCGGTGATGTAAAGGGTGGTTGTGAAGAAGGGGCTGAGGACAATGATGTACAGGGGTACTGTAATGTAAAGGGGGGGGGGATGTGATTTGAATGGGAGTTGTGATCTGAAGGGGGGGGGCTGAGGACACTGATGTAGTGGGAGGGCTATGATATGGAAGGGGGGCTGAGGGCACTGATATTAATGGTGGGGGGTGTGAGGCGGTGATGTAAAGGGTGGTTGTGAAGAAGGGGCTGAGGACAATGATGTACAAGGGTACTGTAATGTAAAGGGGGGGGGGATGTGATTTGAATGGGAGTTGTGATCTGAAGGGGGGGGGGCTGAGGACACTGATGTAGTGGGAGGGCTATGATATGGAAGGGGGGTTTAGGACACTGATGTTAATGGTGGGGGGTGTGAGGCGGTGATGTAAAGGGTGATTGTGAAGAAGGGGCTGAGGACAATGATGTACAAGGGGACTGTAATGTAAAGGGGGGGGGAATGTGATTTGAATGGGAGTTGTGATCTGAAGGGGGAACTGATGACACTGATGTAGTGTGAGGGCTATGATATGGAAGGGGGGCTGAGGTCACTGATGTTAATGGGGGGGGGGGCGGTGATGTAAAGGGTGGTTGTGAAGAAGGGGCTGAGGACACTGATGTAAAGAGGGGACTGTGATGTTCAGGGAGGTTTGGTGTGATGGGAATGTTGAAGACACTGATGTACAGGGGGACTGTGATGTAAAGGGGGGGGGGTGTGATTTGAATGGGAGTTGTGATCTGGGGGGGGGGAGATGCTAATGAGAGGACTATGATGTGGAAAGGGGGTTGAGGACATGATGTATAAGGGTGGAGCTATGATGTACAGGGGGGTTTGATGTGAAGGGTAGGCTGAAGACACTGATGTACAGAGTGGGGCTGTGATGTAAAGGGGGGGGGGTGATGTGTTCTAGTACAAACACGAGATTCGGACTTCTGCAGGAAGAAAATTTTACCGACTAAACCTTAACGTCCCAAGATCACGGTTTATACTTATAGCTTCTGTGTTTTAACAAAATATGTTTAGTTTTTTTTGTATTTTTTTTAATTATTTGTAATTCTGTGTCTTGTAGTTCCTTTGTAATAAAACTTCCTTCTTCTCCTTCTCAGGGTCCCCTGGATAATGACACCGTGATACATGTGGCTTTGATCGCAGAGAGCCAGAGGTAAGACGATGAAAGCCTTCTGTGCACAGAAAACATATTCATACCCAACAAGACTTTAAGATCGCCTATAAATAATGACGGCTAAGCCGGAACGTGTTGTCTTGTTGACGGGATAAAAGTCGATGAATGGTGAGTGACTGTGTGTTAGGACTGTACGCCGTACGGCACAACTAGATAATCCAGGGACTGTGAAGAGCAGGTGAGACCTCAGCGAATAAAGAGATCAATAAAAGTCTGTCGTTTTATTATTCATTTGCTGGTGAATGGCACCTACAGCCTCCATGGCGTTGTATTTATCCCTGCTCTTAAGGAAAAACAAACTGAATCCTGTATTCACAATGTAACATTTAACGCATGCAGGCTTAGTGGAGACGTCTACTTAACCCCTTCCTGTCGGCCCATATCGACAAACGGCCGGACGGGAGCGCTGCCCATGCGGGGGGACGTTTCTAAATGTCCCCCCACATCCATTGCCTGTGCTTGTCCCTGGGAGCGCGCAGCACCGCGATCAGTGCCCACTGTGTCTTTCAGACACAGTGGAACACAGATTGCTGTCCGGGACCTTTGTGTGATGTCCTGATTCATGTGATCACTGATTGGCCAATCAGTGATCACATGAACAGTAGTAAATAAGATGTCACTTTCTGACACCATTGCTTACTACTTGTGAAATCTGTGAATGATCACAGAGGTCACATGGTACAGGGCTATTCACAACAGGCTGGTACCATGTGACCCTGCTTGAGAAAAGAGCGCGCTTCCGCTGTTAGAAGCCAACGCATGCTCCGAAACGCGTCGCATTTCATCTTGATCACTGACGACATCATGCCTACACCGACGTTGCAGTTCAGTGTGCGTCCCAGCCCCCATCTTTAGGAGTACGTGCATGCCGGCCGGCTCCACATCTGTCTCCCTCGTGAACCACGCTCCCTACCACTGAGACGCGGACGATACAGGCACCAGTGACAGCCATTCCACATGGTGTTTCTACAAAACAATACCCTACATGCTTTTATTACTCTACTACCATGTGAGTGTTCCTACTTTTTATTGTATATTAAAGTGGTCTGCTGCACTTAAAGGCGCTTCGTCTTCTCCCCTTTGTACCATGTGACAAGCTGTGACCAATCACAGCTCTCACAGTATTTCTCAATGGCTGCAGAAATGCAGCCAGAGAGAAGGAGAAATTATTGTTTTTACAGCGGCACCACTATCAGTGCCCACTGTGTCCAGAGGACACAGCGGAACACAGATCTCTGTACAGGACCTCCTGTGTGAGGTCCCGATTCATGTGATCACTGATTGGCCAATCAGTGATCACATGAACAGCAGTAAACAAGATGTCACTTCCTGACATCATTGCTTACTACTTGTGAAATCTGTGAATGGTCACATGGTACAGGGCTGTTCACAACAGCCTTGTACCATGTGACAAGCTGTGACCAATCACAGCTCACACAGTATTTCTCAATTGCTGCAAGAATGCAGCCAGAGAGAAGGTGAAATTATTTTTTTTACAGCGGCACCACGATCAGTGCCCACTATGTCCAGAGGACACAGCGGAACTCTCCTAGATTGTAAGCTCCCAGGATCAGGGCCCTCCTTTCCCTCTTGTATTGAACTGTATTGTTGCTGTATTGTCTCCCGTTATATTGTAAAGCGCTGAGCAAACTGTTGGCGCCATAAATCCTGTATAATAATAATAATATAAATCCTGTATAATAATAATATATAAATCCTGTATAATAATAATATATAAATCCTGTATAATAATAATAATATAAATCCTGTATAATAATATATAAATCCTGTATAATAATAATAATATATAAATCCTGTATAATAATAATATATAAATCCTGTATAGTAATAATATATAAATCCTGTATAATAATAATAACACAGATCGCTATTCGGGACCTCTGTGTGAGGTCCCGATTATTCATGTGATCACTGATTGGCCAATCAGTGATCACATGAACAGTAGTAACAAGATGTCACATCCTGACATCATTGCTTACTACTTGTGAAATCTGAATGATCACAGAGGTCACATGGCACAAGGCTATTCACAACAGCTTTGTACCATGTAACAAGCTGTGACCAATCACAGCTCACACAGTATTTCTCAGTGGCTGCAGGAATGCAGCCAGAGAGAAGGAGAAATTATTGCTTTTACAGCCTTCATGGGTGTAAAAGCAATCAGTGTAAAAAAAAAGAAAAAAAAAAATCTTCATCACCCCCCACAAATAGTACAGTGTTACCATGGTGACACTGTACTGCTAGGGTGACAGTATGTAAAAAAAAAAACAAATAATATAAAAAAAAAAAAAGTAAACAAAATTTGAAAAAATTATAATGTTTGGTTATAAACTATTTTTTTTTCTAAAAAGATAGCTGAATACATTTTGGCCAAGATTTACGAAGAAAGATTATTTATTTGCAAAATTTTATAAGAAAAATACTTTTTTTAAAAACATTTTTTGGAATTTTCTCATTTATATAGCGAAAAAATAAAAATCCCAGTGGCGATTAAGTACCACCAAAATAAAGTTTTATCTGTCTCAAAAAATGCTAAAAAAATTCATATGGGTACAGTGTTGCATGACTGCGCAATTATTATTCAAAGTGTGATAGCGCTGAAAATTGGCCTGAACTGGAAGGGGGGGGGGGGAAAAGTGTCCGGACTGGAAGGGGGGGGGAAAGTGTCCGGACTGGAAGGGGGGGGAAAGTGTCTGGACTGGAAGGGGCGGAAAGTGTCCGGACTGGAAGGGGGGGAAAGTGCCCGGACTGGAAGGGGGGGAAAGTGTCCGGACTGGAAGGGGGGGAAAGTGTCCGGACTGGAAGGGGGGGAAAGTGTCCGGACTGGAAGGGGGGGAAAGTGTCCGGACTGGAAGGGGGGGAAAGTGTCCGGACTGGAAGGGGGGTGAAAGTGTCCGGACTGGAAGGGGGGAAAGTGTCCGGACTGGAAGAGGGTGAATGTGTCCGGACAGGAAGGGGGTGAAAGTGTCCGGACTGGAAGGGGGGGGAAAGTGTCCGGACAGGAAGGGGGTGAAAGTGTCCGGACTGGAAGGGGGGGGAAAGTGTCTGGACAGGAAGGGGGGGAAAGTGTCTGGACAGGAAGGGGGTGAAAGTGTCCGGACTGGAAGGGGGGGAAAGTGTCCGGACTGGAAGGGGGTGAAAGTGTCCGGACAGGAAGGGGGGGAAAGTGTCCGGACTGGAAGGGGGGGAAAGTGTCCGGACTGGAAGGGGGGGAAAGTGTCCGGACTGGAAGGGGGGGAAAGTGTCCGGACTGGAAGGGGGGGAAAGTGTCCGGACTGGAAGGGGGGGAAAGTGTCCGGACTGGAAGGGGGTGAAAGTGTCCGGACATGAAGTGGTTAACAATATAGCAGGCCTGGTATGAAAATGCAATGTCTGCCTTATTAGTTAGCCTCCTACCTTCCATGAAATGAGCGAAGTTGAAGCAAAACAAAACAAAAAAAAAAATCAAAGGAGGAAGTTAAAAATACTCACTTTGCACCCTGACTTCCAAAGCCAATAAAATATCGGCTCTCCAGCGATACCGAGTGTGGATGCGATGCCTGATAGGTTGCTAAAAATTGCTGGGCTGCTGTAATGTGGATTCTTGTTTGAACATGAAGGATGTTGCTGTGACTGACCTGTTGTTGTCCATTGTCTAGACTGCAAGTCTTCCTGAACACATACGGTATTCAGACACAAACACCTCAACAAGTGGAGCCCATCCAGATCTGGCCACAGCAGGAGCTGGTAAAGGTGAGTGACAGCACAACGGAAATTCACTGAATGGTAGAAATAAAAAAAAAAAGGTACCAAACATTCATAATATAAGTGACTCAGTGCCGTGCAGTATACAGTGCTTTGAAAAAGTATTCATACCCCTTGAAATTTTCCACATTTTGTCATGTTACAACCAAAAACATCAATGTATTGTATAGGAATTTTATGTGATAGACCAACACAAAGTGGCAGATTATTGTGAAATGGAAGGAAAATGAGAAATGGTTTTCAAAATGTTTTACAAATAAAAATCTGAAAAGTGTGACATGCATTTGTATTCAGCCCCCTTTACTCTGATACCCCTAACTAAAATCTAGTGGAACCAATTGCCTTCAGAGGTCACCTAATTAGTAAATAGAGTCCCCTGTGTGTCATGTCATCTCAGTATAAATACAGTGTTATGTTAATCCCTCAGAGGTTTGTTAGAGAACATTCATGAACAAACAGCATCATGAAGGCCAAGGAACACACCAGACAGGTCAGGGATAAAGTTGTGGAGAAGTTTAAAGCAAGGTTAGGTTATAAAAAAATGTCCCAAGCTTTTTTGCAAATAAATCTGTGAAAAGTGTGGTGTACATTTGTTTTCAGCCCCCCCCCCCCCCCCTCCCGGAGTCAATACTTTGTAGGACCTTCTTTGTCTGCAATTCCAGCTGCAAGTCTTTTTGGGGATGTCTCTCCCAGCTTTGCACATCTGGAGAGGGACATTTCTGATCATTCTTCTTTGTAAAATCTCTCAAGCTCTGTCAGGTTGGATGGAGAGCGCCTGAGAACAGCAATTTTCAGGTCTGGCCACAGATTCTCTATTGGATTTGGGTCTGGACTGTGACTGGGCCATTCTAACACATGAAGATGCTTTGATCGGAACCATTCCATTGTAGCTCTGGCTGGATGTTTTGGGTCGTTGTCCTGCTGGAAGGGGAACCTCTGCCCTGGTCTCAAGTCTTTTGCAGACTCTAATAGGTTTTCTTCTAAGATTGCCCTGTATTTGGCCCCATCCATCTTCCCATCAACTCTGACCAGCTTCCCTGTCCCTGCAGAAGAAAAGCATCCCCACAACATGCTGCTGCCACCACCATGTTTCACGGTGGGGACGGTGTGTTCAGGGTGATGTGCAGTGTTTGTTTTCTACCATTGACCCGAGTAATTTGAGGTGTGATATTGCCCTAGAGGAGGAGTACTCAAAGCGCATTTGACCTACTTAAAAAAGGGGGTCAAACATCGCAGTGAGTGCGGTGAAATAGAGGGAGCACAATTGGAAGCACCTATCTCTCTTTTTTTTATCACCTACCCTCTTAAATTGGGCAGCATAGTGAATAATTGGTTAGCACTTCCGCCTGGCAGTACTCGGGTCGTCGGTTCAAATCCCAACCATGGCACCACCTGCCTGGAGTTTGCATGTTCTCCCTGTGCCTGCGCGGGTTTCATCCGGGTACTCCGGTTTCCTCCCACACTCCAAAGACATGCTGGGAGGTTAATTGAATCCTGTCTAAATTGTCCCTAGTATGTGTATGTATGAATGTGAGTTAGGGACCTTAGATTGTACGCCTTTTGAGGGTTAGGGACCTTAGATTGTACACCCCTTGAGGGTTAGGGACCTTAGATTGTACACCCCTTGAGGGTTAGGGACCTTAGATTGTACGCCCCTTGAGGGTTAGGGACTGATATGAATGTATAATATATATGTAAAGTGGCACCACCTGCCTGGAGTTTACATGTTCTCCCTGTGCCTGCGTGGGTTTTCTTCGGGTACTCCGGTTTCCTCCCACACTCCAAAGACATGCTGGGAGGTGAATTGAATCCTGTCTAAATTGTCCCTAGTATGTGTATGTATGAATGTGAGTTAGGGACCTTAGATTGTACGCTCCTTGAGGGTTAGGGACCTTAGATTGTACACCCCTTGAGGGTTAGGGACCTTAGATTGTACGCCCCTTGAGGGTTAGGGACCTTAGATTGTACACCCCTAGAGGGTTAGGGACCTTAGATTGTACACCCCTTGAGGGTTAGGGACCTTAGATTGTACGCCCCTTGAGGGTTAGGGACCTTAGATTGTACACCCCTTGAGGGTTAGGGACCTTAGATTGTACGCCCCTTGAGGGTTAGGGACTGATGTGAATGTACAATATATATGTAAATTGACGGCACTATATAAATACCTGTAATAAATAAATAAAAATTAATACATTTTGCTCACTAAAGCTCTATAAAACATTGGACTTTATGTATGGACTATGAATTTATCGATGTATTGTTATCGATGCACAATTTAGGTCGCTGCACTTTTGTTTGTTTTAGGAGGAAGGTGCATTATAGTACAGCTCATATTGTAAGAGCAGTTGCAGTGTGGTATCGAACCTTCCCACATTAAGGAATACACCATTCATAGAGTAAAAAAAAGGGGGGGGTGTATTATAGTACTCTTTGTACTTACCATTTTGTGCACCAGCTTTTTGTTTTGGGTTTGTTACGTTTTTTTGGGATGCATATTTTGCACATTTGTATAATTTCACTTTCACTTGATTACAATAAGGGGCAGCGCTTCACCAATTATTTTAGTAGTCAAATACAATTGACGACACAAAATATATAATATTATTATGACTCCCGGTGTCATTGTGCTAAATAATAATAATATTGTGCCCACACTGTACCAACAATGTCAATCTGCAGCTGACCCTAAAATGTGTGACTACACGTGAACATGTACAGTCATGAATAGGTAGGTGCTGTGCACAGGGTCTTCCTCTTCACGATTGTAAACAATAGGTGACACGGCTGGATTATTGGACAAAAGGATTTGTGTGAATATATATGGATACTTGGAATCTCTTTGTTTAATCAGTTAATAGTGTGGATTGCTTCAGATATATTGTTTGACATAAAAGAATACATTGTATGCATGTCCTTGTAATACATTTATTTTTTTTGCTTTTTGTTTTTTTTTTTAATGTTCATGTGATGTAATATTACACGGGATATAATTATTTATCAGTAGGAGTAGTTATACTGCATGGCACTGAGTCATTTACATTACACTGCCAAACGTATTGGCCCCGCCCTCCCAATCATGTGATTCAAGTCCTCCAATCCCCTCCATGGACACAGGTGTATACAATCAAGCCCCTAGGCATGCAGACTGCTTCTACAAACATTGGTGAAAGAATGGGTCGCTCTCAGGAGCTCAGTGACTCCAAGCGTGGTCCCGTGATAGGTGGTCACCTGTGCAATAAGTCCATCCGTGACATTTCCTGGCTACTAAATATTCCACGCTCAACTGTTAGTGGGATCATAACAAAGTGGAAGCAACTGGGAACAACCGCAAATCAGCCACCAAGTGGTAGGCCACGTCACATGACAGGGCGAGGTCAGCGCATGCTTGAAGCACACAGTGCGCAGAAGTCACCAACTGTCTGCAGAGTCAATAGCTAAAGACCTCCAAACTTGGTGTGGCCTTCAGATGAGCCCAACAACAGTGCGTAGAGAGCTTCATGGAATGGGTTTCCATGGCCGAGCAGCTGCATCCAAGCCTTCCATCACCAAGTGCAATGCAAAGCATCAGATGCCGTGGTGTAAAGCACGCTGCCACTGGACTCTAGAGCATGGAGACGTGTTCTCTGGAGTGATCAATCACGCTTCTCTGTCTGGCAATCCGATGGACGTGTCTGGGTTTGGCGGTGGCCAGGAGAACGGTACTGCATTGCATTGTGCCAAGTGTAAAGTTTGGTGGAGGGGGGATTATGGTGTGGGGTTGTTTTTCAGGGGTTGGGCTTGGCCCCCTAGTTCCAGTAAAGGGAACTCCTAGGGCCAGTTAACACCATAAAAACGCCCTCCTGATGTGTTCCGGGTGTGTTTTTTGCTTCCAGATCACACCACACGCAGTTCCGGGGTGTTTTTGATGCGTTTTGCTGTGTTCCAGTACAGCTCTGTGCAGAAACAGTTCAGCGTGTTCTCCTTTTTTCTCTGCAACTGGAACTGACTGCACAGGTGTGAACTAGGGCCATTGGAATACATGGAAAATACTGTGCATGCATTTTTGTTGCAGAAAAAAACGCACTGGGCTGCATCTGGTGTGAACCAGCCCTTAAGGCATCAGCACACCAAGACATTTTTGACAATTTCATGCTCCCAACTTTGTGGGAAGAGTTTGGGGATGGCCCCTTCCTGTTCCAACATGACTGCCCACCAGTGCACAAAGCAAGGTCCATAAAGACATGGAGGAGCCAGTTTGGGGTGGAGGAACTTGACTGTCCGGCACAGAGTCCTGACCTCAACCCCATAGAACACCTTTGGGATGAATTAGAGCGGAGACTGCGAGCCAGGCCTCCTCCCCCGACATCAGTGCCTGACCTGACAAATGTGCTTCTGGAAGAATGGTCCAACCTTCCCATAGACACCCTCCTAAACCTTGTGGACGGCCTTCCCAGAAGAGTTGAAGCTGTTATAGCTGCAAAGGGCGGGGCCAACTCAATATTGAACCCTACGGACTAAGACTGGGGGGCCATTAAAGGTCATGTGTGTGGAAAGGGCGGGGCCAACTCAATATTGAACCCTACGGACTAAGACTGGGAGGCCATTAAAGTTCATGAGTGTGGAAAGGCCAGCGTACTGATACTTTTGGCAGTATAATGTATGTGTGGTGGTCAGGGGCGGTGGTCAGGGGAGGACTGACAACTCATGGGGCCCCCTGGCAATAGTGGATCATGGGGCCCCTGTGTCCTTGCCCAAACTCAGAAAAGCCTATGAAAAAGGTACCAGGGGCATCTCATGGGGCCCCTACTGACCCCGGGCCCTCGGGCATTGCCCGAGTTTCCAAATGGTCAGTCCGCCCCTGGTGGTGGTCAGGGGTCTTCAAACCTTTTGGCCCATATAGCATGCTTCCAGTGGGACTGTGGCGGAATACAAGCAGAGTCCTAATTCAATTAAAAGGTGAGTCAGTACTGAAACACAAGTGTTCAGGGTGAGATGAGTCCTTGAGCTGAAGTGTTATTGAGGCTCTTGGTTATGAATCAGGCATAAAGCTTTGTGTGGGAGTAGAGCCTATGTAGGCACAGGCATCCCCGCCAGAGAGGATCTGGGTAAATATCAGTATTTATCCTTGACTATGAATCTGGAAGTCTGTAGAATAATTAATACCAGCTTTGCCAGTCACAGCTCAGCCTCCTGCCAACTCCGAGGATCCCTCTGTCTCTGCAGACCCCGATACGGGGTACAGAGCCAGGCAAGCTGTCTGCCTATAATAATGCAATGCACGGGTTGTTCACCTTTGTAGTTCAAAATATAGAAAAAAATTACCAGACGCATCACATTCCCTGATGTATTTCATTCAGATATATGCTTACCCTTGCATATTTATAAATGACTTCTATGCTGTGAAAATTACAATTTTTATTGATTCAGCTGTTATGTGAGCAGAATGTAAAGCGAACGATACGATCACTTGTAGGCTTTCCTGCTTGTAAACTTTCATCCTAGAATCTATGAAGGGAGAAAGGGATATAATACACAGGGTGCCAACATCCCTGAAGAATACAAAGGGGGGAGTCCTCTTTTTGGATGGGACTTTACAGCCATTAGATGCACTTCGTTGGACACACCTGTTATATCACTTTATAGCGGGTTGTCCTCTAAATTCCAGCTTTGATTATCATCAGGCCACTAATATCTTCCTCTGCAAATTTCTCTCAAATCACCACCTCGCACTCATACACTGCCCTATCAACATCAGTGAGCAAGTGGTCTTGTTGCTGATGCGTTTGGGCATGGCCCCTTCAGGAGGCATCTGGGCGGCATTTATCCTTTGCTGGTTTCTCTGGTTTTCCTTATTTTTATGCTCTATCAATCTTGCTTGAGATACAGTCAGGTCCATAAATATTGGGACATCGACACAATTCTAACATTTTTGGCTCTATACACCACCATAATGGATTTGAAATGAAACAAACAAGTTGTGTTTTAACTGCAGACTGTCAGCTTTAATTTGAGGGTATTTACATCCAAATAAGGTGAACGGTGTAGGAATTACAACAGTTTGCATATGTGCCTCCCACTTGTTAAGGGACCAAAAGTAATGGGACAGAATAATAATCATAAATCAAACTTTCACTTTTTAATACTTGGTTGCAAATCCTTTGCAGTCAATTACAGCCTGAAGTGTGGAACGCATAGACATCACCAGACGCTGGGTTTCATCCCTGGTGATGCTCTGCCAGGCCTCTACTGCAACTGTCTTCAGTTCCTGCTTGTTCTTGGGGCATTTTCCCTTCAGTTTTGTCTTCTGCAAGTGAAATGCTCAATCGGATTCAGGTCAGGTGATGGACTTGGCCATTGCAGAACATTCCACTTCTTTCCCTTAAAAAACTCTTTGGTTGCTTTTGCAGTCTGCTTTGGGTCATTGTCCATCTGCACTGTGAAGTGTCCAATGAGTTGTGAAGCATTTGGCTGAATATGAACAGATAATATTCCCAAAACACTTCAGAATTCATCCGGCTGCTTCTGTCAGCAGTCACATCATCAATAAATACAAGAGAACCAGTTCCATTGGCAGCCATACATGTCCACGCCATGACACTACCACCACCATGCTTCACTGATGAGGTGGTATGCTTAGGATCATGAGCAGTTCCTTTCCTTCTCCATACTCTTCGCTTCCCATCACTCTGGTACAAGTTGATCTCGGTCTCATCTGTCCATAGGATGTTGTTCCAGAACTGTGAAGGCTTTTTTAGATGTCGTTTGGCAAACTCTAATCTGGCCTTCCTGTTTTTGAGGCTCACCAATGGTTTCCATCTTGTGGTGAACCCTCTGTATTCACTCTGGTGAAGTCTTCTCTTGATTGTTGACTTTGACACACATACACCTACCTCCTGGAGAGTGTTCTTGATCTGGCCAACTGTTGTGAAGGGTGTTTTCTTCACCAGGGGAAGAATTCTTCGGTCATCCCCCACAGTTGTTTTCCGTGGTCTTCCTGGTCTTTTGGTGTTGCTGAGCTCACCGGTGCGTTCCTTCTTTTTAAGAATGTTCCAAACAGTTGTTTTGGCCACGCCTAATGTTTTTGCTATCTCTCTGATGGGTTTGTTTTGTTTTTTCAGCCTAATGATGGCTTCACTGATAGTGACAGCTCTTTGGATCTCATCTTGAGAGTTGACAGCAACAGATTCCAAATGCAAATAGCACACTTGAAATTAACTCTGGACCTTTTATCTGCTCATTGTAATTGGGATAATGAGGGAATAACACACACCTGGCCATGGAACAGCTGAGAAGCCAATTGTCCCATTACTTTTGTTCCCTTAACAAGTGGGAGGCACATATGCAAACTGTTGTAATTCCTACACCGTTCACCTGATTTGGATGTAAATACCCTCAAATTAAAGCTGACCGTCTGCAGTTAAAGCACATCTTGTTTGTTTCATTTCAAATCCATTGTGGTGGTGTATAGAGCCAAAAACGTTAGAATTGTGTCCATGTCCCAATATTTATGGACCTGACTGTATATGAGGAGTCCTTGGCTGTGTGTATGTAAAACTAGTTCTTAATCTTTTGGTGGTTTTTACCTCACATGGAATCATGCGTCATGCCTTCTAGAGCACTTCTGAGGAAGAGCTTACTGTTGATCTCGAAACGCGCCAAGTGCGATTTATGCAAGACCCAATACTACAGTTGCAGTATCATTCTTGATTACACTGCCATAATCTGTATTGTAGCTCTATGTTTGCTTTTTAAGATTGTAAAAATAAAATTGCAAAAACATTTAAAAAAAAAAACTTTTTTTGAACTATTTAAGTTTATCATATAAAAAATATTGTGCCGGTAAAGTTGCATCCAAAAAGAGGACTCCCCCTTTGTATCATTCTAGAATCTAGAGGCTTGGATGAATGGCACTGTCCATGAATGCATGCTCCCACCATCATTTTTATTTATTATTTTTGGTCCTTATGCTTTTGGGCCTTCGGTTTCTTTTCATTTCCTACCCGAGACACAACAGGAAATGAGAGGAAATATATTCAAAGTGAAGGCAAATTCCCTCTTGCCACTGGAACTTTCCATTGGATGATTTCACCTTGTGACGGGAGTCACTTTGGGTGGGGGGCCCATGGAACCCAGCTCACTTTGGTGAGATGGGGAGACCCCTGTCTCAGCTCCCTATATCCCTATTATGTTTTAGTCACCCTGTGCCTGTTAGGGGTACAGGGTGATCTGTCCTAATATTGTGTAGACATGTCTAGGAGATAGGTGGGGTGGAGGGTTGTGGATTGTTTGGTGTTGTGTGGTTGAATCCCATTGTTCTATTGTTTGTCTTGCTTGGGAGCAAACTATGGGATGTATGTGTTTGTGTAGTAGCTTAGCGGGGGAGGGGGGTGTCTCCAGCAGCCCTCCCTCCTGATGGGACTATTTGCTTGTGTGAAGTTTGAATACCTGTGTGTCTCTTGTTACTAAATGTAGATTGCCTCGCCCTGTGTCATTATGCAGGGAGGGGGGGACTGTCCCTTGACAGATATCTTGTATCTGTGTTGAAATAAAGTAGTCTATTTTCTGGATTACTTCAAGATTGGTGTCGTCTAGTCTTGTTTGATCGGCTATGGTATCTGTGGCCGGTGTTCAGACAGGGAAGTGGTATTCTATACCCAAGTGCAGTCTGGGGTCGGTTCCGTTACCTCATTTCCGATGACAAATCAGAATTTTGGATTTATTATCACTTTAAGTCCTTGTGACAACGCCGATCAGTGTAGCGCTACCCCCTTGAGAGCCGATGGCTTTGTGTGTGTCCCCCCCCCCCCTCCCCCATGTAATACGCACTTTCCAACTGGTATCCAGACACAAAGAAACAGTCCGTGGACTTGGTCTTTTGCATTTATTAGGGATTTCAACTTGGATAGGGAAAAGGGGTTATGGGATGCCTGATCTGACTTGAAGAACAACAAAATGAGGACACCTTTTCTGGCATACTGCAGCAACAGACATTTGACTGTATTCCCTCCAGAACAGCAACAGTCTTTAGCAAAGTTATCCCCTCCTAGGAGTCTGGTGTCCTTGGGTGGATTTTTAGCACAGTCCCAACTTGTAGGAACTATCAGTAACCTTAGTGAAAACACCAGCCTACCTGGCCACGGTATCTGACCTCAGGACAAGGGATTGGGTAAGTACTAAACTGTCCCCTGAAGACTTGCCATGAACTTGCCTCCAGCAAAAGTTCTCCCTTATAGGCCCTGACGGTGTAGAGGTACTCACACTGTCCTTGTCCTGCAGCTGTGGATAGAACTGTTTTCAGGTCTTCCGCTGGGCTGGTTCTTTTCCAGGATATGCAGGCTGTCCTTCCCTGGTGGACTGCAGGGCAGTGGAGCTCCCTCTTTCTGTTTTCTGCCTGCCTAGAGACAGAATCCCCCTTCTCTGGGACCCCCTCCCAGGCTACACAACAGCACCTCAACCATCCATCTTCCACCCAACTCCCCTGCTGGCCAGGCTTTGTCATATCTATGGGTCAGCCTGGCAGGCCTCCTGCCTGGGATTGGTCAGGTCTCCATAAATATGCAGATCAGCCCCTACTCACCTCTGCCTACTGGCTTCTTGAAGCTTCTCCTCGTAGAAGGTGGCAGCGTTGTAGTGGAGCTCCCGCCACGCCGTGGAAATACACCGACAGCTACCATTTTTAATGGTGAGCTATTTTTCCTAGGAGAGAGTCCACCTTCATTTTGCCTGTGGCGGAGCAGTCCAAGATGGAGGTTTCTGGCTGTTTTCTGATTTCCTGATGTGATGTGCATACATGCTATTTGCCCGTAGCTATCTGGTGAGTTTACATCTGGCAGAGGTGGTGGATTCTTTCATTGGATCATTTCACAGTTTTATCTCTCACCGTGATTGCTGTGCCTTGTAGTTCCACGGACACTATACATTGTTTTATACTTTATGGACTATATTTATTTACTTCACTTTATACGTTGCACTTGACTGTTTCACAATATCATATTCATTATTTATTTAGCGCTGCACTTTTATACTATATCCCTTTAAGCGAGCCATACACGGGTCGAATTCTGAAAAAATGTTCTTTCGGAAATCTTTTTCTTAAGAGTTTTAGTTCGAATTTCACACCATTAGTGGGCCACAGAAACGGCCGATTGTTGTGCGACCATCAAGTTTAAGTGATCGAGCATGTTGGAAATTTTTTGAAAGGAAAGAATTGCTAGTCATTCATGGGAGAATCGTACGAGAAATATAATTGAAAAAGAAATGAGCACGAGCTGAGACCTGGAAAAAAAGAGAATTCTTGACCTCAGAAATTCTTTTCTGTAGCATCATGAGGTGAAATTGAAGGCTTGGTTGGTTGAATTGCGAAATGAAGGTTGGCACCATTAGATTACAAAACGCACAAAATTTCCGATTTTCCAAAGAAAATTCATTTGGAATTCTACCAATGTGTTGCCTGCATAAGACTTGATTTCCCATTGAGAGTATCTCACCAAAAATTACTTTTTGGTTGCAGGGGATGCCCAAACTCTGACTTAAAGGAGAGAAAGGGGCGCCAGACTAAGTGCAGTATTTGACAATCATTTATTGCACACAATGGTATGTAAATGGAAATGAAACGGAAATCATTAAGCCGGTTGTTTTAGCTGATTGTTGACCCATGAGTGTCTTACCATGCCTTGCTCTGTATTGTCTCTGTGTGTGGAGGCTGCCATCTTGGTAGAGGCAGGATTTTAGTTTCTCATATGAGAGCTTCCCCCTGATGATTAGTGAGCTAATATTCTGTTAAGAAGTAGCAGGGGAGGTGGAAGAAGAAAAGATCCACGGGATGCATGAAAACACATGGATGCTGGCAGTGACCTGAAGCCAACGTAGACATTTGGTCAGGAGATTAACACAGAAGAGATGAAACTTCAGGGAGCTGAATTGGAACCAAAGCTGACAAGATCAACATGTATGATCTGCCCCCTCATTGGTACAGATCCTCTGTGCTCTCTGCTCAGAATCTCATGGACAGATGATGTCCTCACTTTGTGGTGGCTTCCAGGGTTTCGTCTATTTGCAGAAGATGAACTAGGAAGTCGAAGAATTCATAATGATCTGCCCACCACAGAATCTTCTTCTGTCAGGGAAATGAAACGGAAATCATTAAGCCGGTTGTTTTAGCTGGTTGCTGATTGTTGACCCATGAGTGTCTTACCATGCCTTGCTCTGTATTGTCTCTGTGTGTGGAGGCTACCATCTTGGTAGAGGCAGGATTTTGGTTTCTCATATGAGAGCTTCCCCCTGATGATTAGTGAGCTAATATTCTGCTAAGAAGTAGCAGGGGAGGTGGAAGAAGAAAAGATCCACGGGATGCATGAAAACACATGGATGCTGGCAGTGACCTGAAGCCAACGTAGACATTTGGTCAGGAGATTAACACAGAAGAGATTAAACTTCAGGGAGCTGAATTGGAACCAAACCTGACAAAATCAACATGTATGATCTGCCCCCTCAATGGTACAGATCTTCTGTGCTCTCTGCTCAGAATCTCG
>NW_028320694.1:0-121168 GCF_062004578.1 Staurois parvus
GGTAGATGGTCAGGTGACCGGAGTATGAGGAAGCCACGTACCGTCTCCATGAAATGTTCAGTATGACTCTAATCTTTGGAGCACCGATCAGGGCTGGGACAAGGGGTGGGGAGGGAGGGGCGGATGCACTGGGCGTGGTTAGGATTTGGGGGGTTGTGCTAGAAAGGGGAATTTAGAGGGGAGGGATTTGTACTAGGAGGGGGGATTTATGTTAGGTAGAGGGATTCGGTGGGAGGATTTATGCTAGTAGGGGAAATTTGGAGGAGTGGAAATTAGAGCTAGTAGAGGAGATTTGGGGGGGATTTGTGCTAGGAGAGGGGATTGGGGGTGAGTGCTGGAGAGGGGATTTGGGGGGGGATTTGTGCTAGGAGAGGGGACTTGGGGGGGGGGATTTGTCCTGGGAGAGGGGATGGGGGGGGATTTGTGCTAGGAGAAGGGATTGGGGGGGTTGTGTTGGGAGAGTGGATTTGAGGGGGGGATCATTTGTGCTGGGAGCGGAAATTGGGGGGATTTGTGCTGAGAGAGAGGATTTGGGAGGATTTGTGCTGGGAGAGGGGACTGGGGGGGGTTGTTTGTGCTGGGAGAGGGGATTGGGGGGGATCATTTGTGCTGGGAGCAGAAATTGGGGGGGGGATTTGTGCTTGGGAAGGGGATTGGGGGGGGGGAATTTTGTGCTGGGAGAGGGGACTTGGGGCGGAATTTGTGGTGGGAGAGGGGATTGGGGGGGGATTTGTGCTGGGAGAAGGGATTGGGGGGGTTGTGCTGGGAGAGGGGATTTGAGGGGGGATCATTTGTACTGGGAGCGGGAATTGGGGGGGATTTGTGCTGAGAGAGAGGATTTGGGAGGATTTGTGCTGGGAGAGGGGATTGGGGGGGGGGGTTGTTTGTGCTGGGAGAGGGGATTGGGGGGGATCATTTGTGCTGGGAGCAGGAATTGGGGGGGGATTTGTGCTTGGAGAGGGGATTTGGGGGGGGGGATTTGTGCTGGGAGAGGGGACTTGGGGCGGAATTTGTGGTGGGAGAGGGGATTGGGGGGGGATTTGTGCTGGGAGAAGGGATTGGGGGGGTTGTGCTGGGAGAGGGGATTTGAGGGGGGGATCATTTGTACTGGGAGCGGGAATTGGGGGGGATTTGTGCTGGGAGAGGGGTGTTTTGGGTTGGGGAGATGCTCAGAGGGGAAATTTGAGGGGCATAGGAGGTGGGATTTGGGGAAGAAGGGGATTTTAGCTGGGAGGGGGGACTTTAGCTGGGAGGGGGGATTTGTATTCGCGGAGAATTTTGTCTTGCAAAGGGAATTTGTGCTCAGGGGGTAAGTTTGAAGATTAGTAATTGAATTTTTTGGGGGGGATTTTTGCTGACACATAATGCTCCTAAATTTGGGGGGGGGGGTTTGGCATATTCCCCCCAGTACTGACTGTCCCCCCCCCCCCTTTTGTACTGTCCTCTCCCAGGTCACTATATTTCTGCGCAGTTGCGTCTTTTTCTTTTTCCCTCCAATCACTGAATGAGATGAAGTCGTTCAACAAAAATTCGATTGATTACAAACCAATCAGACCGATAAGATCTTGCGGTCGGGTTGTAACGTGTATCTGCGCCATTAGCGATCGCATTATAAAGCCGCAGACTCCTCATGGGGGCGGAGCCGGCTAATTCCGCCGCGTATTCTGTATCCACTTCACCCCGGAGAGGTAATAAAACGAATCTCGGCTTATTCTGCGCCGCAGATTTATTGGAACTTTTTAATTCCGGCGAGCTTCCCGTTTTATTATTGTGGCTCTATGAAGTGAAGGGCTCGGCACGGCGGCACCAGGCAGGTTCTGGCTCAGATTTATTGGACTTGTAAATTCTGCGGCATCGCCACGGTATAAATTATGAATATTTTATGGCGGCTTGTGAGCTCCGGATGAGCCGCTGCAGATGTTGGAGCTCAGATCACAATGGAGCTGCAGAGGTGGAGAAAAGAAGTCTCTTCTATTGTGTGCCGATCCCCCGATCCTCAGGAGCCGCAGAGATGGGGGGGGGGGGGTTCCTCAAAGCTGAACGCATGAACCCCTTCAGGACCAGGCACTGTCACCCCCTTCCTGCCCACCAGGCACTGTGACCCCCTTCCTGCCCACCGGGCACTGTCACCCCTTCCTGCCCACCGGGCACTGTCACCCCTTCCTGCCCACCGGGCACTGTCACCCCCTTCCTGCCCACTGGGCACTGTCACCCCTTCCTGCCCAGGCACTGTCACCCCCTTCCTGCCCACCGGGCACTGTCACCCCTTCCTGCCCACCGGGCACTGTCACCCCTTCAGTACCGGGCACTGTCACCCCCTTCCTGCCCACCAGGCACTGTCACCCCCTTCCTGCCCACCAGGCACTGTCACCCCCTTCCTGCCCCGGCCAATTCTCAGCTTTCAGCAATGTCGCACTTTTCAGACCAATAGAGCTTTCTTTTGGTGGTAATTAATCACCACGGGGGGGGGGGGGGGGGGAGCTTTTGCTAAAATTAAAAAAAAATGATAGGCTGAATTGATGGGCACTGATGAGTCTGCAATGCTGAGGCAATACTGATGGTCACTGATGAGGCTGCACTAATGGCCACTGATGGACACTGATAAGCTGAATTAATGTGCACTGATGGCCACTGATGAGGCTGCATTGATGGGTACTGATGAGGTGGCACTAATGACCACTGATGAGGCGGCACTAATGGCCACTGATGAGGCTGCACTGATAGGCTGCATTGATCGGCACTGATGAGGCTGCAATGCTGAGGCTGCTTTGATGAGGCAATACTGATATCAACTGATGAAGCGGCACTAATGGCCACTGATGAGGTTGCACTGATAGGCTGCATTGATGGGTACTGATGACGTGACACTGATAGGCACTGATGAGGCTGCAATGCTGAGGCTGCTTTGATGAGGCCATTACTGATGGCCACTGATGAGGCGGCACTGATATGTTGCACTAATGGACATGGATTGGCACTGATGGGGCTGCACTGATGGGCACTGATATGCTGCAATGATGGGGCTGCACTGATGGGGTTGCACTGATATGTTGCACTAATGGACATGGATTGGCACTGATGGGCACTGATATGCTGCAATGATGGGGCTGCACTGATGGGCACTGATATGCTGCAATGATGGGGCTGCACTGATGGGCACTGATATGCTGCAATGATGGGGCTGCACTGATGGGCACTGATATGCTGCAATGATGGGGCTGCACTGATGGGCACTGATATGCTGCAATGATGGGGCTGCACTGATGGGCACTGATATGCTGCAATGATGGGGCTGCACTGATAATCAGGGTACACTCTCCCTGTCACAGGAAAGGAAATGCCGACACCCATCATTTGTTTTGTGATTGGACACAGCTGATCACATGGTACAAAGCCAGCGCCGTTGGCCTGTACCCTGATCGGTGATGAGCCGTGTCTGAGGGGCACATATATGACGTCCACGTGTGGGATGAAAGGCCCGGCCAGCCCTCCATCTGCTATTGGCCAGGCGGGGATCAGGAAAAACCAACTGAAATTTCACTTTAAATCAACTAAATACGTTATGGCGGCAAAAAAAACCCAAAATGTGTATAAAAGTTATAAAGCAGCTTCAGCCTGAATAGTAAAGTCTGTCCCTTGCCAGCATGCTGCAGAGAAGGACCCCTCCCCCGGTGTGGAAGCAGTGGTCTGTCTGCAGAGAAGGACCCCTCCCCCGGTGTGGAAGCAGTGGTCTGTCTGCAGAGAAGGACCCCTCCCCCGGTGTGGAAGCAGTGGTCTGTCTGCAGAGAAGGACCCCTCCCCCGGTGTGGAAGCAGTGGTCTGCCTGCAGAGAAGGACCCCTCCCCCGGTGTGGAAGCAGTGGTCTGTCTGCAGAGAAGGACCCTTCCCCCGGTGTGGAAGCAGTGGTCTGCCTGCAGAGAAGGACCCCTCCCCCGGTGTGGAAGCAGTGGTCTGTCTGCAGAGAAGGACCCCTCCCCCGGTGTGGAAGCAGTGGTCTGCCTGCAGAGAAGGACCCCTCCCCCGGTGTGGAAGCAGTGGTCTCTCCAGCACACCCCCTGCTGAGTCAGGGCTACAGTCCTCCTATAATCAGCTATTAGTTCTGACAGCAACAAGTGTGTTTTTCCTTTCCTGCCCCCCCCCCCCCCCCCTCCATCAACCTGACAACAACATTTTCTTTCCTGATGTCATCACTGGGTCTCTGTGCTTCTCTATGGAATGCAGGGAGATCATGGCTGGCAGGACAGCCAGTAGGGTGCTGTACATAAATTCCCTCCATGTTTGGTGACATCACAGCGATCCTTTGCTCAGGGATGAATCTAACGACATTTCTTCTTCTGTTCTTTTGTTTCCCAAGGTGGCTGGACTGCATGGAGCTCCTGGGGGGACTGTAACAGGGACTGCGGGGGCGGGCTCCAGACAAGAACGAGGTCGTGCCAGTCTGTTCCTGATGAGGGCCACATCTGTGAAGGGGTCCTAGAGGAGGGCCGTCTCTGCAACAGGAAAGCCTGCAGTGGTAAGTGCTCCCGGCATCAACGAGTCCTAGAAATGTTACTAATGATCCATTATCGTTACTTATTATACTCGTGGGCGTGGCTTGTGTGGGAAGGTCAGAGGTCAGAGGTCGTCTCGGCACTGCTGGGTTCAAAGGAAGGCTGATCCATCCCAAAGTGCGTTCCTTATAGTCGGAGCCAGCGGCTGGCTCCGCCTCCTTCCAACCGAGAGTATGTTGGTCTACAGCAGTGTTTCTCAACTCCAGTCCTCATGGACCCCCAACAGGTCATGTTTTCAGGATTTCCCTCAGATGAACCAGCTGTGGTAATTACTAAGGCAGTGAAACTGATCAAATCACCTGTGCAAAATAATGGAAATCCTGAAAACATGACCTGTTGGGGGTCCATGAGGACTGGAGTTGAGAAACACTGGGCTACAGCAAGAGACCGATCGATGGCAGCCTCGGAAGCACGTCATCATGTCGCGGGGCCACACCCCCTGTCAGGTCCCCTGGTCACAGGCCACTCGTTCTGGGAGGAGGCGCTGAGATCTGCCCTCCTCCCAGACTGCTGAGACAAGGTGGGGGGAGGCAGAGATGAGTCTCTCCGTGGCTGTGCAGACAGGCGTAGGATCTGGTGGAGGAGTTCTGTCCTCTTCTCTGCTGCCAGCTGCTGCCCCCCCCAAATAATGCCTAAACCTTCCCCCCAAAAAAAACTCCCTAACCCCACCGCAAAAATCCTAAACTCCCCCTCCAAAAAAAATTCCCTAATCCTCCCCAAAAAAATAACCCTAAACCCCCCCCCCAAAAAAAAGCTTAAACCTCCCCCCCCCAAAAAAACACGTCTAAACCTCCCCCCTCAAAAAAAACCTCCCTAAACCCCCCCCAAACACCCTAACCCCCCAAAAAAATCCTAAACCTCCCCCCCAAAAAAACTCCCTAACCCCCCCAAAAATTAACACTAAACTTCCCCCCAAAAAAGACGCCCAAACCTCCCCCACAAAAAAAAACACCTAACCCCCACTAAACCTCCCCCCCAAAAAAGCCTAAACCTCCCCCCTCAAAAAAAACCTCCCTAACCCCCCAAAAAAATCCTAAACTCCCCTCCAAAAAAATTCCCTAACCCTCCCCAAAAAAATAACCCTAAACCCCCCCCAAAAAAAGCTTAAACCTCCCCCCCCAAAAAAACACGTCTAAACCTCCCCCCTCAGAAAAAACCTCCCTAAACCCCCCCAAACACCCTAACCCCCAAAAAAATCCTAAACCTCCCCCCCAAAAAAACTCCCTAACCCCCCCAAAAAATAACACTAAACTTCCCCCCAAAAAAGACGCCCAAACCTCCCCCACAAAAAATAACACCTAACCCCCACTAAACCTCCCCCCCAAAAAAGCCTAAACCTCCCCCCTCAAAAAAACCTTCCTAACCCCCCAAAAAAATCCTAAACTCCCCCCCCAAAAAAAACTCCCTAACCCTCCACAAAAAAATAACCCTAAACCCCCCCCCCAAAAAAAGCCTAAACCTCCCCCCTCAAAAAAAACTCCCTAAACCCCCCCCCCAAAAAAACCCTAACCCCCCATAAAATCCTAAACTCCCCCCCAAAAAAACTCCGTAAGCCCCCCAAAAAAACTATAACCCCCAAAAAAAATCCTAAACTCCCCCCCCAAAAAAACTCCCTAACCCCTCCCCAAAAAAATAACCCTAAACCCCCCCAAAAAAAGCCTAAACTTCCCCCCCCAAAAAACTCCATAAACCCCCCAAAAAATAACACTAAACTTCCCCCCCAAAAAGACGCCCAAACCCCCCCCAAAAAATAACACCTAATCCCCCCCTAAACCTCCCCCCTCAAAAAAATTTCCTAAACCCCCCCAAAAAAACCCTAACCACTCAAAATAAAAAATCCTAAACTTCCCCCCCAAAACCCCCCTCCTTTGTTTGGAGGTGTAGAATGAGGCGTGTCAGACGAGGGGGGGTCACATCCGGCGCCCGACTTTAAAGTCAAGATCTGGAAAACAAAGCGTCCCGCGGGGTGAAGGATTAATGATCGCGCTGGGCGGGGGAGGGGTTGGCGTGGGGGGGGGGGGGGGGCGGGTATCGGATGAAATGACTTCATGCATTTTTTAGCTCTTCCATCATTAGAAATGATTTTGTAATTAGCGGTACGGCTGGGCCGGCACGGAACCATCGAGCAGACGGGACGTCATCGAATTTATATCTCAGGAAAGAGAGATTTACGTCTCGGGAATTTCAAATGACGATTTTCTCTTTTTTTTTTTTTGATCATCGGGGTGAAGATATTAAAGTTTGTACATCGGTGACTCCCAGTGTGGAGGGGAGGGGAGGACCCCCTGGGGGAGGGGAGGACCCCCCGGGGGGGTACAGATGATTGGACACGCGCCATTTGTTTTGTTACCAATCACAATTCAGTCGAACTTATCGTTATTCGGGCGAATGGAAAAGGAATTGCTGGAAATTACATTTTTTTTCGCTAAAAACGCAGCAAAAAAATGGCGCGGGGGTCCCCCCCCAAATCCATACCAGACCCTTCTATGAGCATGCAGCCCAGCAGGTCAGAAAAGGGGGGGGGGGGACGAGCGAGCACCCCCCCCTCCCCTCTCCTGAACAATAGCAGGCCACATGCCCTCAACGGGGGGGGGGGTGCACTGTGGCAGGGGGGCTCCCCCCAAAAAAACACCTTGATGGGGCCTTTTCTTCGCAACCTCGGTTGTGGGGGTCTGCACGGGGGGGGGGGGGGGGGCGCCTATCGGAATCTGGAAGCCCCCTTTAACCACTTGAGCCCCAGAGGATTTACCCCCCTTAATGACCACGCCCCCTTAATGACCACGCCTTTTTTTGCTGTTTGGCGCTGCACTAATTCAAATGATAATTGCGCGGTCATGCAACGCTGCACCCAAACAAAATTTACGTCCTTTTTTTCACACAAATAGAGCTTTCTTTCGGTGGTATTTGATCACCTGTGCGCTTTTTATTTTTTGCGCTATAAACAAAAAAACCACAAAAATTTTGAAAAAAAACAATATTTTCTACTTTCAGCTATAAAAAATATATCGTAAACTCAAAGTTAGTCATAAATTTAAGCCAAAATGTATTCTGCTCCATGTTTTTGGTAAAAAAAAATCCCGTGCATTAGCGGGCAAACTGGCGCTATCTGGGAGGGGCGCTAACACTATCGGAAGTCGCCAGCGACACTGATACAGTGATCAGTAAAAATCGGTTCACTGTAATCAATGACACTGGTGACAGGGCAGTGAAGGGGTTAACTGGGGGGGGGGAGGGGGGGCGATCAAGGGGTTAAATGGGATTACTGGTGTACTGGCGGGCAATCTGGCGCTATCTGGGAGGGGCGCTAACTCTATCGGAAGTCGCCAGCGACACTAATACAGTGATCAGTAAAAATCGGTTCACTGATCAGTGACACTGGTGACAGGGCAGTGAAGGGGTTAACTGGGGGGGGGGGGAGGGGGGCGATCAAGGGGTTAAATGGGATTACTGGTGTACTGGCGGGCAATCTGGCGCTATCTGGGAGGGGCGCTAACTCTATCGGAAGTCGCCAGCGACACTGATCAGTAAAATCAGTGGCAGTGAAGGGTTAACTGGAGGGGGGGGCGATCAGGGGGTTAAATGTGTCCTAGAGTGTTCTAACTGTAGTGCTTTGTACTCACTTTTTGGATGTCTTCTTCTCTGGAACGGAATGTGTCCAGGCAGAGAAGAATGACATCATATCCTGTCCTGTGTATATGTCAACACAGGACAGGATAGGACAGGGACCGATCATGTGATTTCAGCCAGAAATCACTGGCTGAAATCTAATGATCGATCCCTCCTGGATCGAATAGTGTCACCCGCGGGTCGGCGGGAGCGCGCGCGCGCCCCCTGCCGGCGAAAGTGTCGGGAGCGCGGAACCCGTTTTTAAACGTGGTTTTGTGCTCCACTGCCGCCCTGCACACGTATATACACAGTGGCAGGGCGGCAAGCGGTTAAGAAGGGGGTGCCCAGACCCCCGCCCCCCCATGTGACTGAGTATGAGGTACACGGTACCGCTTCCCATTCACACACAGATGACAGGAGACGGTCCGTGACGAGTCCTTTTTTAAAAAACAAAAATACAAAACAATGTCCCCTGAAGTAGATCCAACGCCAATCCCACCGCCCCCCGCCAACCCGAAAAAGGGGAAAAAATGCTGCACTCCCGCCGTCCATCAGCTGTGCCGGCCAGGGGGGCGGACTGACCATTTGGAAACTTGGACACTGCCCGAGGGCCCGGAGTCAGTAGGGGGCCCCATGAGATGCCCCTGGTACCTTTTTTATAGGCTTTTTTGAGTACACAGGGGCCCCATGATCCCCTATTGCCCGGGGGCCCCATGAGTTGTCAGTCGGCCCCTGGTGCCGGCCTGACAGTTCTTGAATATCTAAGGGGGCGGGGCCACCTGGTGATGTCAACCCCACCCCCTGTGTGACGTCATCGTGTGCTATGATTGGCCAAAGCATTGCACCTGACAGGGTGCCAATCACAGTGAAGACCGAGCCCAACTCTCGTCATTATTTCAAATTTCAAAAAATGATTTTCTTTCTTTTTCTTTTTTATGGACAAATTCAGGTTTTTCTGTTTATATTGTCTTTAAAAATTGATTCCTAGATAAAAACATAAGAATTCAAAACAAAAAATGACATTTTTGTGATCAGTATTAGTCCCCGCCCCCGAGGAGCGTACAATCTAATGTCCCTAACTCACATTCATATACTAGGGAGAGTAAACCGGAGTACCCGGAGGAAACCCACCAGGCACAGGGAGAACATGCAAACTCCAGGCAGGTGGTGCCGTGGTTGGGAATTGAACCGATGACCCAAGTGCTGCCGGGGGGAAGTGCTGACCACTCAGCCTCTGTGCTGCCATGTCACTTTCTCTGTCACATTTTCTATCACTGTGTCATACTAGTAGATTCTTTCCAGTAAAAGTGCTGAGTAGATCCCGCCTGCAGCGCCCCCATGTGGAGGAGGATTACATTGTATCTTGTTATTGTCTTTTATCTGCATTCATCCATCCGAGTTGCTGAGATCGTCTCTCTGGTTTTCTTGCAGCCAATGGGAGGTACGATTCCCGCAGTCAGTCTCTCAGGTCGATCGACAACAAGAAGAAGGACGACGGGGAAGAATATCAGTTGGGTTACCCGGCACCCCAGATAGGTGAGATCACCACCCACCTGTATATATATATATACTGCCTGATAACGGGGGGCCTGTGTGGGCTTCTCCTGCCGACATGATCAGCTTGCAGCAGGGTGGGGGGCTCCTGAGAGGAGCGCTGGTCTGTACCCCCGCTGTGCCCATGATGAGGGGTTCCCACCATCCCTGTGCCCATTATGAGGGGTTCCCACCATCCCGGTGCCCATTATGAGGGGTTCCCACCATCCCTGTGCCCATTATGAGGGGTTCCCACCATCTCTGTGCCCATTATGAGGGGTTCCCACCATCCCTGTGCCCATTATGAGGGGTTCCCACCATCTCTGTGCAGAGTTCCCAGGTCTGTACACCCGCTGTGCCCAGGATGAGGGGTTCCCACCATCCCTGTGCCATTTCCCGGGTCTATACCCCCGCTGTGCCCATTATGAGGGGTTCCCACCATCCCTGTGCCGAGTTCCCGGGTCTGTACGCCCGCTGTGCCCATTATGAGGGGTTCCCACCATCCCTGTGCTGAGTTCCCGGGTCTGTACACCCGTTGTGACCATTATGAGGGGTTCCCACCATCCCTGTGCCCATTATGAGGGGTTCCCACCATCCCTGTGCCCATTATTAGGGGTTCCCACCATCCCTGTTCTGAGTTCCCGGGTCTGTACCCCAGCAGTGCCCATTATGAGGGGTTCCCACCATCCCTGTGCTAAGTTCCCAGGTCTGTACGCCCGCTGTGCCCATTATGACGGGTTCCCACCATCCCTGTCCTGAGTTCCCGGGTCTGTACCCCAGCAGTGCCCATTATGAGGGGTTCCCACCATCCCTGTGCTAAGTTCCCGGGTCTGTACATCCGTTGTGACCATTATGAGGGGTTCGCACCATCCCTGTGCTGAGTCCCCGGGTCTGTACACCTGCTGTGCCCATTATGAGGGGTTCCCACCATCCCTGTGCCGAGTTCTGTACACCCGCTAATGATGATGGAGGTTCAGCACCACCTCTAGGCTTTATTATGTAAATGAAGCTTGCCTAGGACACGCCCACTCTTCCACATTGACACCCGCCCATCATATTTTGATATTTGCATAACTCCTCCCACTGTTTGCAGCAGGGTTGAGGGCTCTTGAGAGGAGCGCTGAGGCATGGATGGTGGGAGGGGCCGGCAGGGTGCTGTACACAGCTTCCTGAACACATCACAGCCCCTCCCACCATCCATGATCTGCTTGCATTCCATAGAGAAGCACAGAGACCCAGTGATCATATTACTGGGTAAAGGGTGAGGGATGTATAAGGGTCGGTTCACCACATGGAAGCCATAGAAGCCCAGTCTGGATGTGTTCCGGATGCACGTTTGCTGCGTTTTTTATGTGTTTTTGATGTGTTCTGGTACATTGTTTCCTCTCCTTTTTTTCTTAATTTCTTCATAAATAGAGAAATGTGCATTCCGGTGCGTTTTAGGTGCGCTTTGGTGCATTTTTATGCGATTTGGTGCATTCCGGTGCATTTTTAGTCAACTTGGTGCATTTTTGATGCATTTTGGTGCATTCTGGTGCATTTTTTATGTGATTTGGTGCATTCCGGTTCATTTTTGATGCATTTTGATGCATTCCGGTGCATTTTTCATGTGATTTGGTGCATTTTGGTTAATTTGTGATGCATTTTGGTGCATTCCGGTGCATTTTTTATGTGTTTTACCGCGTTCCAGTGCAGTTCTGTGTAGGAAAGATGCAGCCTGTTCTACTTTTTTTTTTTCTACATCCGGAACGCACCGGAACTGCCAGCACTGATGGGAACGATGACACCGACTTTCTGTGCATTTTGGATGCAGAAAAAAAGCACCTGAAACGCATGGAGTGTGAACGGGCCCTCGGGCTCTATATACGGTCCCCTGGCTCTGCATAGTCATCAGGAGAAGCCAAGCTGTCCGAGGAGGAATCAGGCGGATCAGAACCCCAGAATCTGTACAGAGGGTTCATGCATCCCCTGTGGAGCCCCCCTTTAACTGTCTCATCTCATCCTGGCCGATCGTTCCTCTGAGGATCGTTCCGTAATATTTGGTGTCATGCAGGATTTATGGCGCTGTCCCTGTTATAGCCGCTATTTCAGGACGGCGCGGATGATGTACAGCGCTGCGAAAAGCACAGACTCAATAATTTAGGGATCCGACGTCTCGGAATAGATCGGGGTGAGGTCGGGCCGGGCGGCTCTCAGTGCTGCCATCACAGAACCAATAAAGACTTCATCTTCTCCGGAGAGACGCTCAGTAATGAGGAGAGCGCTTCACCCCGCCGCATGGGAAGGTGTCACTCAGAACGGAGGGGACGGCCCTGACACCAGGAGAGCGCTTCACCCCGCCGCATGGAAAGGTGTCACTCAGAACGGAGGGGACGGCCCTGACACCAGGAGAGCGCTTCACCCCGCCGCATGGGAAGGTGTCACTCAGAACGGAGGGGACGGCCCTGACACCAGGAGAGCGCTTCATCCCGCCGCATGGGAAGGTGTCACTCAGAACGGAGGGGACGGCCCTGACACCAGGAGAGCGCTTCACCCTGCCGCATGGGAAGGTGTCACTCAGAACGGAGGGGACGGCCCTGACACCAGGAGAGCCGAACTCCGGGAAAATCATCCGAATGTACAGATAAAAAACAAGGGAGCTGTGCTACCTGACAAATGATGTGTGTGTCTGCCCATCCAGTGCTGAGATTACACATCTCTGCCACACAGTACAGCCCTGAGCCCATTATGAGGGGTTCCCACCATCCCTGTGCTGAGTTCCCGGGTCTGTACACCCGCTGTGCCCATTATGAGGGGTTCCCACCATCCCTGTGCTGAGTTCCCGGGTCTGTACGCCCGCTGTGCCCATTATGAGGGGTTCCCACCATCCCTGTGCTGAGTTCCTGGGTCTGTACGCCCGCTGTGCCCATTATGAGGGGTTCCCACCATCCCTGTAATGGGTTCCTGGGTCTGTACCAAGTATCTTTGGTCTTGGAGGCACCATCCAGTGGAAGGTCAGTCAACCACAGCTCAAGGAACGTCTGGCCACCTCTGGAGGGAGCCTGGAGTTCCATGTGAAGCCGGGTTTCGGGAGGCGGTTCTAGAGGTGGAGGGTGACCTTTATAACCAATAGACTCGTCTCTTTCCCCTCCTGATCGGAGATCCTCCTTAAATCTCATGTCTGAGAAGGTTTCTGGATCCGGTTGGTTTTCTCTGGCAGTCCAGCAGCTCACGATACATCGATATTTTGCAGATGTTGAATCTTCCGGCAATAAATTATTTCTCCGCATCTGTAAAGTTAAATTTAGAATAATATCAGGGCGTGGCGCGTGGCGTGTGGCGCGTGGCGTGTGGCGCGTGGCGTGTGGCGTGTGGCGTGTGGCGCGTGGCGCGTGGTGTGTGGCGCGTGGCGTGTGGCGTGTGGTGTGTGGCGTGTGGCGCGTGGTGCGTGGCGTGTGGTGTGTGGCGCGTGGCGTGTGGTGTGTGGCGCGTGGCGTGTGGTGTGTGGTGTGTGGCGCGTGGCGTGTGGTGTCTGGCGTGTGGCGTGTGGCGTGTGGCGCGGGGCTCTAAAGTCACCGGTGGGAGAAGGCCGCGCTGTATCTGAGGAATAACATGACAAAGAACCTTCCGGGAGCCATCCATCCCCCTCTCCTGGTTATTTCTATATTTTCCGAGCTGCCACCTGCTGTTGGCCTTTTTGCAGCAAATTCCTCTCCATCTTCGCAGCGGGTCCCTAAGCACGTCCGATATTTCACCGACAAGTTCCCAGCTGCGAGGAGCAGAGCGCCGAGAAAATGACTCCTGAAAACAGCTGCGCTGGCAGTTATCTGACCGGCAAGACGTCTCTGCACTCAGGATGAGTTACTGGGAGGAGCCACGCCGCCGGGAGCTGAGGAACGCGGCAATCTGAGAAAGGCCACGGAACCTTCCGAGGGACCGCAATTCACCGAAACCTCATTACCAGCCAACGTCATCGAGAATGATCAATGTCTACCTGAAGCCAGAGGACATCCTTCACTGTGCATGGAGTAATGAAGGTGTTCCCGGGTCTGTACACCCGCTGTGCCCATTATGAGGGGTTCCCACCGTCCCTGTGCTGAGTTCCCTGTCTGTATGCCTGCTGTGCCCATTATGAGGGGTTCCCACCGTCCCTGTGCTGAGTTCCCTGTCTGTACGCCTGCTGTGCCCATTATGAGGGGTTCTCACCATCGCTGTGCTGAGCTTCCGGGTCTTCATGGCTGCTGTGTCCATTATGAGGGGTTCCCACCATCCCTGTGCTGAGTTCTCGGGTCTTCATGGCTGCTGTGTCCATTATGAGGGGTTCCCACCATCCCTGTGCTGAGTACCCGGGTCTGTACACCCGCTGTGCCCATTATGAGGAGCTCCCACCATCCCTGTGCTGAGTTTTCAGGTCTGCACGCCTGCTGTGCCCATTATGAGGGGTTCCCACCATCCCTGTGCAGACCCGGGAACTCAGCACAGGGGAGATGGGAACCCCTCATAATGGGCACAGCGGGTGTTCAGACACGGGAACCAGAACAGGGATGCTTGGAACCCTTCATTGTAATGGAACCGACCCCAGACTGCGCTGGGTACTTCCATTAAACTATCGCTTCCCCGTCCGAACACCGACCACTGACACCACAGCCGACCATACAAGACTAGACCACACCAATCTTGGAGTAATCCAGGAAGTAGACTAGTTTATTTTACCACAGATACAAGATATATACACTCAGGGGACAACCCCCCCCCCCCCTGCATAATGACACAGGGCGGGGCAATCCCCCCTCCCTGCATAATGACACAGGGCGGGGCAATCCCCCCTCCCTGCATAATGACACAGGGCGGGGCAATCCCCCTTCCTGCATAATGACACAGGGCGGGGCAATCCCCCCTCCCTGCATAATGACACAGGGCGGGGCAATCCCCCCTCCCTGCATAATGACACAGGGCGGGGCAATCCCCCCTCCCTGCATAATGACACAGGGTGGGGCAATCCCCCCTCCCTGCATAATGACACAGGGCGGGGCAATCCCCCCTCCCTGCATAATGACACAGGGCAGGGCAATCCCCCCTCCCTGCATAATGACACAGGGCGGGGCAATCCCCCCTCCCTACATAATGACACAGGGCGGGGCAATCTACATTTAGTAACAAGAGACACACCAACAGCCAGTCCCATCAGGAGGGAGGGCTGCTGGAGACCCCCCCCACCAAGCCAATACACAAACACATACATCCCATAATAGTTTGCTCCCAAGCAAGACGCTAGAACAATGGGATGCAGCCACATGACACCAAACAATCCACAACCCCCCACCCCAATATTAGGACAGATCACCCTGTACCCCTAACAGCACAGGGGGACTTACACATAAGAGGGATATGGGGAGCTGAGACAGGGGTCTCCCCACCTCTTCAAAGTGAGCCGTGTTCCATGGGCCCCCCACCCAAAGTGACTCCTATCACATATCTCCTCTTTCAGCAGGAGACTAATGCAGGAGGAATCCCCAGACGGGTGGACTCTGAGGTTAGTCTGTACTTCCAGTCCCCCAATGCCAGCACCCACACAGTACCCCAAACAAATGGTCCCACACAAAGCATTCCTCACCCAGCCAACCTCTGCCTCTCCTGTAGAACATACCCACCGCTGGGGAGAAGTACGGACTGGTCCTTCTCCATGAAGTGCTCTCAGCCACTGGAGAGAAGACAGGGTGGCTGGGCCGACTCCATCATGTGGTGGGGGATCTGGGCCGACTCCATCATGTTGTGGGGGATCTGGGCCGACTCCATCATGTTGTGGGGGATCTGGGCCGACTCCATCATGTTGTGGGGGATCTGGGCCGACTCCATCATGTGGTGGGGGATCTGGGCCGACTCCATCATGTGGTGGGGGATCTGGGCCGACTCCATCATGTTGTGGGGGATCTGGGCCGACTCCATCATGTTGTGGGGGATCTGGGCCGACTCCATCATGCGGTGGGGGATCTGGGCCGACTCCATCATGCGGTGGGGGATCTGGGCCGACTCCATCATGTGGTGGGGGATCTGGGCCGACTCCATCATGTGGTGGGGGATCTGGGCCGACTCCATCATGTGGTGGGGGATCTGGGCCGACTCCATCATGTTGTGGGGGATCTGGGCCGACTCCATCATGTTGTGGGGGATCTGGGCCAACTCCATCATGCGGTGGGGGATCTGGGCCGACTCCATCATGCGGTGGGGGATCTGGGCCGACTCCATCATGCGGTGGGGGATCTGGGCCGACTCCATCATGTGGTGGGGGATCTGGGCCGACTCCATCATGTGGTGGGGGATCTGGGCCGACTCCATCATGTGGTGGGGGATCTGGGCCGACTCCATCATGTGGTGGGGGATCTGGGCCGACTCCATCATGTGGTGGGGGATCTGGGCCGACTCCATCATGTTGTGGGGGATCTGGGCCGACTCCATCATGTGGTGGGGGATCTGGGCCGACTCCATCATGTGGTGGGGGATCTGGGCCGACTCCATCATGTGGTGGGGGATCTGGGCCGACTCCATCATGTGGTGGGGGATCTGGGTCGACTCCATCATGTGGTGGGGGATCTGGGCCGACTCCATTATGTTGTGGGGGATCTGGGCCGACTCCATCATGTTGTGGGGGATCTGGGCCGACTCCATCATGCGGTGGGGGATCTGGGCCGACTCCATCATGCGGTGGGGGATCTGGGCCGACTCCATCATGTGGTGGGGGATCTGGGCCGACTCCATCATGCGGTGGGGGATCTGGGCCGACTCCATCATGTGGTGGGGGATCTGGGCCGACTGCCCACCATCCCTGGGGTACCCAGGTGGTGACTGTAGTCTCCTCCACTTTGACTTGATGGACACCCCCCAGTGTTTGCAAAGTACGGCTGACCTCCTCCTGTCCCAATGTCGGACCCTCTTCTGGGGTTGTGTCAGTGGAGACCGAAGTCCCATCCATGGACATCAGCTCAAGCTGCCGTTGTGAGGTGCCGATTGCATCCTCTTCCTGTAGCTCCTGCGGTGCTGATTGTTGTGGGCAGAGGTCAACCACGCCATGACCTGAGGCCAGCTCTTCTGCTGGAGGCTCGCCGGCTGGTTCCTCCTCAGCAGAAAAGTCAATCAAATCCCCAGTCTCTGGAACTGGTGTCTGGGGATAGGGGTTCACCATCTCCTGTCTGTGGAACCCAGAAGATGTTACCAGTGCTGGGCAGAGGTCAGCAATGTTTGGGTCTGTTGCCGGCTCTTCTGCTGGAGGCTCACCAGGTTGTTTTTCCTCAGCAGAGAAGTCTATCAAATCTCCAGTCTCTGGATTTTCCACTGCCGATTCTTGGGCATGCTGCTGAACTTGTTTTAGCAGTTGCCTGTATGTCCTTTCCAGATCCTGTTCTTTCATCAGCAGGTATTCCAGATCTGGTTCAAGCTCTGAGACCCCTGTGAGACCGAACATAGCCTCTCTGTCTTCTCGCAGCTCCTCCAGGGTGGGTTCTCCTTCATCACCAAACACACGATGATCTGTAAGGCTCTCCCACAGCAATCCAGGGCCACCAAAGTCATATCCCTCCGGAGAGCATTCTGTTGTCACCCCTAAATATTCCTGCTCTGCGTACCATTGCAGAGCCTGATATCGGTCGTCCAGCTCTATCTCCTGCTGGACCAGCCTGTCCAACTCAGTCACCCATTGCTCCTGGGTCGCTCTCCCAGGAATGGCATCTGTAACTTCCGATGGTCCCTGGCCCGTTCCCCTGGGGTTGGATAGCACTTGTCCTTGTCCATACCAGCAACCTGGAGGGCTCCACTCCAAAGCACCTCCCAAATCCACTGCCTGAGCTCCAGGTACTCATCCGCAGACACAGTCCTGGGGTATGGTGCAAGAATGATCCGCAGCAGCTCCGGGAACTCTGATGTCAGGTCCATATCTCCACTGGGGTGACCGACGTCTCCTTTCCTGATCTTGGATCCCGGTGGTGGTTTGGACGTGTTCACAGCTTGGAAGCACAATCCCACCGCTGCCACCAATGTAACGGAACCGGAACCCGACTGCACCAATGTAACGGAACCGACCCCGACTGCACCAATGTAACGGAACCGACCCTGACTGCGCTAGGGTACTTCCGTTAGGCTCCCACTTCCCCGTCCGAACACCGACCACTGACACCACCGCTGACCATACAGGAGTAGACCACACCAATCTTGGAGTAATCCAGGAAGAAGTTTATTTGAACACAGATACAAGATATATACACTCAGGGGGCAATCCCCCCTCCCTGCATAATGACACAGGACGGGACAATCCCCCCTCCCTGCATAATGACACAGGGTGGGGCAATCCCCACTCCCTGCATAATGACACAGGACGGGACAATCCCCCCTCCCTGCATAATGACACAGGGTGGGGCAATCCCCCCTCCCTGCATAATGACACAGGTGCGGGGCAATCCCCCCTCCCTGCATAATGACACAGGGCGGGACAATCCCCCCTCCCTGCATAATGACACAGGGCGGGGCAATCCCCCCTCCCTGCATAATGACACAGGGCGGGGCAATCCCCCCTCCCTGCATAATGACACAGGGCGGGACAATCCCCCCTCCCTGCATAAGGACACAGGGCGGGGCAATCCCCCCTCCCTGCATAATGACACAGGGCGGGGCAATCCCCCCTCCCTGCATAATGACACAGGGCGGGGCAATCCCCCCTCCCTGCATAATGACACAGGGATGGGCAATCCCCCCTCCCTGCATAATGACACAGGGCGGGGCAATCCCCCTCCCTGCATAATGACACAGGGCGGGGAAATCCCCCCTCCCTGCATAATGACACAGGGCGGGGCAATCCCCCTCCCTGCATAATGACACAGGGCGGGCCAATCTACATTTAGTAACAAGAGACACACCAGCAGACAGTCCCATAAGGAGGGAGGGCTGCTGGAGACACATACATCCCATAATAGTTTGCTTCCAAGCCAGACACACAATAGAACAATGGGATGCAGCCACATGACACCAAACAATCCACAACCCCCCACCCCAATATTAGGACAGATCACCCTGTACCCCTAACAGGCACAGGGTGACTTACACATAAGAGGGATATGGGGAGCTGAGACAGGGGTCTCCCCACCTCTCCAAAGTGAGCTGTGTTCCATGGGCCCCCCATCCAAAGTGACTCTCGTCACACTCATAATGTTCACAGCGGGTGTACAGACTCAGGAACTCGGCACAGGGATGGTGGGAACCCCTCATAATGGGCACAGCGGGCGTACAGACCCAGGAACTCAGCACAGGGATGGTGGGAACCCCTCATAATGGGCACAGCAGGCACAGAGCTATAGGAGACCATCAGGTTGTGTACCTATCAGAGGAGATGATATCTGTTGCGGTTTTTCTCTGGATCTTCCATTTCTCTTCAGGTCGATAATAGTAATTTTGGGACATTTTACAAGAAATAAACATTTTATACGATTTATAAACACATAAAACTGTCATTTTTCCTGCAGGGGACCCGGCGGCGGAGGAGTGGTCTCCCTGGAGCGTATGTTCCACCACCTGCGGGGAGGGGCTGAAGTCCCGGACGCGGTTCTGCGTCTCCTCCTCCTACAGCACCCATTGCAGCGGACCTCTGAAAGAACACAAGCAATGCAACAACTCCGCCGTGTGTCCAGGTAAGGCGATAAGCCCCTCCTTCTTCAGGGTGATGCCCCTCCTTGTTAAGGGTGACGCCCCTCCTTGGTCAGGGTGACGCCCCTTTTTGTACAGGGTAGCGCCTCTCCTTGTACAGGGTGAAGCCCATCCTTGGTCAGGGTGACGCCCCTCCTTGTTCAGGGTGACGCCTCTCCTTGTACAGGGTGACGCCCCTCCTTGGTCAGGGTGACGCCCCTCCTTGGTCAGGGTGACGCCCCTCCTTGGTCAGGGTGACGCCCCTCCTTGTTCAGGGTGATGCCCCTCCTTGTTCAGGGTGACGCCCCTCCTTGTACAGGGTGAAGCCCCTCCTTGGTCAGGGTGATGCTCCTCCTTGGTCAAGGTGACGCCTCTGCTTGTTCAGGGTGATGCCCCTCCTTGGTCAGGGTGACGCCTCTGCTTGTTCAGGGTGAGGCCCCTCACTATTCAGGGTGACGCCCCTCCTTGGTCAGGGTGAAGCCCCTCCTTCTTCAGGGTGATGCCCCTCCCACATCACATGGCACATCAGGAATTTATTTTGTTTTATAAAAAGGTTTAATAATCGCTTCCAACAGTGAAATGCAAGAAGATTGAACGCCAAAGATTGTCAGTTCGGTTCTGGGTGGAGTCTGGGCCGCCTGGATTCCTGGTCCATCATTTCATGATCTCCCCTGACGTACTGACCATGGGAAGGACATGGAATGTGTTGGTTGTCATGTTGGTGGAATGTGGTGGTTGTCGTGTTGGTGGAAGGTGGTGGTTGTCGTATTGGTGGAATGTGGTGGTTGTCGTATTGGTGGAATGTGATGGTTGTCGTATTGGTGGAATTTGGCGGTTGGCTTATTGCAGGAATGTGGCGGTTGTCGTATTGGTGGAATGTGTTGGTTGTCGTATTAGTGGAATGTGTTGGTTGTCGTATTGGTGGAAGGTGGTGGTTGTCGTATTGGCGGAAGGTGGTGGTTGTCGTGTTGGTGGAAGGTGGTGGTTGTCGTATTGGTGGAATGTGGTGGTTGTCGTGTTGGTGGAATGTGGTGGTTGTCGTATTGGTGGAATGTGATGGTTGTCGTATTAGTGGAATGTGTTGGTTGTCGTATTGGTGGAAGGTGGTGGTTGTCGTATTGGCGGAAGGTGGTGGTTGTCGTATTGGTGGAATGTGGTGGTTGTCGTATTGGTGGAATGTGGCGGTTGTCGTATTGGTGGAATGTGATGTTTGTCGTAATGGTGGAATGTGGTGGTTGTCGTATTGGTGGATTGTGGTGGAATGTGGTGGTTGTCGTATTGGTGGAATGTGGTGGTTGTCGTATTGGTGGAATGTGGTGGTTGTCGTATTGGTGGATTGTGGTGGTTGTCGTATTGGTGGATTGTGGTGGAATGTGGTGGTTGTCGTATTGGTGGATTGTGGTGGAATGTGGTGGTTGTCGTATTGGTGGATTGTGGTGGAATGTGGTGGTTGTCCTGTTGGTGGAATGTGGTGGTTGTCGTATTGGTGGATTGTGGTGGTTGTCGTATTGGCGGAATGTGGTGGTTGTCGTATTGGCGGAATGTGGTGGTTGTCGTATTGGTGGAATGTGATGGTTGTCGTATTAGTGGAATGTGTTGGTTCTCGTATTGGTGGAAGGTGGTGGTTGTCGTATTGGTGGAATGTGTTGGTTGTCGTATTAGTGGAATGTGTTGGTTCTCGTATTGGTGGAAGGTGGTGGTTGTCGTATTAGTGGAATGTGTTGGTTCTCGTATTGGTGGAAGGTGGTGGTTGTCGTATTGGTGGAATGTGGTGGTTGTCGTATTGGTGGAATGTGGTGGTTGTCGTATTGGTGGAATGTGGTGGTTGTCGTATTGGTGGAATGTGGTGGTTGTCGTATTGGTGGATTGTGGTGGAATGTGGTGGTTGTCGTATTGGTGGAATGTGTTGGTTGTCGTATTGGTGGAATGTGGTGGTTGTCGTATTGGTGGAATGTGGTGGTTGTCGTATTGGTGGATTGTGTTGGTTGTCGTATTGGTGGATTGTGGTGGAATGTGATGGTTGTCGTATTGGTGGAATGTGTTGGTTGTCGTATTGGTGGATTGTGGTGGAATGTGATGGTTGTCGTATTAGTGGAATGTGTTGGTTGTCGTATTGGTGGAATGTGTTGGTTGTCGTATTGGTGGAATGTGTTGGTTGTCGTATTGGTGGAATGTGGTGGTTGTCGTATTGGTGGATTGTGTTGGTTGTCGTATTTCTTTCCTGTTTATTACATTTGTCATGTTTATCCCATCATGCCGAGTGGCAGTTGTGCAGCAGAAACGATCCCTCCCTCCCTCCCCCCCCCCCGGGGGTTACAGTGACATTAACCAAACAGGAAAACAAGAATGTACACAAATGTATCAATATATCTACAGAAACAAAACCCGCCGGCGAGTATTCATTATGTTTATATATTTTTTTAAATTTTATTTAAATAATTATAAAAGTAATGGTTTTATGCCCGGGGCGTGGCTTCTGTTTCGCGTGACCTCTGGGATTGGCTGTCAGTGGGGGGTAACACAATCGGGAGACTTGATGGAGCGCTGCAGCAAGCGCCCGGCGCCGTCACCCAAATATCCCACTAAGAAGGGGGTTGGTAGAAAGGCACCCATCCAGGATGCGCCATAATCCAATAATAAGTCACCGCCACACGACGATCCACTCCGACTCTACGGAAAGTAAAGTGTGACCTCAGCTCCTCCCCATAGCCCTGACGCGTTTCGCCCCATGACTGCCCTCTATGACTAAGCCCCGCCCCAGTGGGTGGGGAAAATAATTAATTATTAATATTAAATGTAATATTTAAATTATCGGTGGCCGCAGGTTATATCAAGAATTACACTATTGCTAAAGGAGTTAATTGCTCAACATATTATTAGCAATTTATATAATATTATTATTTATTCATATAATATATAAATTATTAATAATACGCTAAGCAATAAGTAAATAAATAGTATAAATTCATAAGTAAATAAATGTTAGTAAAAAACGCAGGTTTGCCACGTTTTTTTTTTTTTAACAAAAGAAAATTAAAATTTTGGCTCAAAAACACAGGTTTGCCGTTTTTTTTTTTTAACAAAAGAAAATTAAAATTAAAATTTTGGCTCAAAAACGCAGGTTTTCTGCGGTTTTATTTTCCTACAAAAGAAAATAAACATTTTTTTTTTTTTTTTTACAAAAGAAAATTAAATTTCAAATTGTGGCTCAAAAATACAGGTTTTCCATGTTCTTTTTTTTTTAGAAAAGAAAATAAAATTTGGGCTAAAAAAGTCAGGTTTTCAGTGTTTTGTTTTTTTTTTTTACCAGCATTAGAGCGTTTTTATAGCTAAAAAAAAAACCCTCCTCTTGAAACCCTCCAGTTCTTTTTTTTTTTTCTAGCCAAAAAATGCTGATTAAAGCCTATGTGCGCACGGACAGCTAGGATAACATGCTGGGGGGGGGGGGGGGGGCGGGGTTACTGGCTGTAGAAAAAAACGCCTAACGCCGAAAACCGCTGCTGTAAAATCGGCCGGCGCACGTGATGCCTAATAGGCGAGGTAGGCTGATGCGTTCCAGGCGTTCATGGATTGATAGAAAATGCTGATACTGGAATAATGGGGTATCTATTTAGCATACCGCCCCCCCTGCCCCCCCCCCCCGGGTGGTAAGTGCGCTTTTCTCCTATTCTCGTCGATAGAAGTCGATTTTTGCAATCGATATTTTCCTCGTCAGTCCCGAGGTTCAGGTTTTTCGGCTCTTTTCCGGCGGATTCTGCACTCCTCCCCACAGAAGTGAGGTTTGTTCTCATCTGTCTGTCTTGCTGCTCTTTGAATCCTGGAATGACGCCCCCCCATGGCAGGTCATGGGTTCAGGTGAGAGGTCGCCGGCGCCCCCCCACTGCCAAGCAAATCGTCTCCTGACAGCTGCTATCACACACGGGGGGGGGGGGGGGGGGGGGCGTGATTGTCCGGGTATTGATGGGCCCACAATGTGATCCTGACGTGACGAGAGTGATGAACAACACGCCTCACCATCATAGTCATCATGGGGGGGTATGAAGACCTCCTAAAAATGTCATCGATTGACATTGAATGTGGGGATCCAGATTTGTCAGAAAATGTTCGATCCTCTGTCGGTGACGTATTGACGGTGCAAAGATTTCGGCAAAGTTGCAGGTTTCTGCCTTTCTCTGCTGTCTTCCTCAAACCGATAGGAGGATGTTCCTTCACTGCAGTCACCTGCGGTCACCTGAGCAACCTCAACGTGAGAAGGCCTCATACACACCGGGCGCCTTTACAGATGCTGGTTATGGCATTTTTTTCTACAGCCAGTAACCCTCCCCCCTCCCCCCAGTATGTTATCCTGGTGAATAGGCATACCTAACGTCTTCACATTTTCCAACTACATACTACTAGTTTATGATCAACCCTAGACTGCAGGACATCACCATCGTCACCACCATCGTCACCACCATCGTCACCATCATCATCACCATCATCGTCACCATCATCGTCACCATCATCGTCACCACCATTGTCACCATTGTCACCACCATCGTCACCACCATTGTCACCATCATCATCACCATCATCGTCACCACCATCGTCACCACCATCGTCACCACCATCGTCACCACCATTGTCACCACCATCATCACCATCATCGTCACCACCATTGTCACCACCATCGTCACCACCATCATCACCACCATTGTCACCATCGTCACCACCATCGTCACCACCATTGTCACCACCATCATCACCATCATGGTCACCACCATTGTCACCACCATCGTCACCACCATCGTCACCACCATCATCACCACCATTGTCACCACCATTGTCACCATCGTCACCACCATCATCACCACCATTGTCACCACCATTGTCACCACCATTGTCACCACCATGGTCACCACCATCGTCACCACCATTGTCACCATCACGTTATATCTGCAGTATAAAGTAAAATACACTATATTGCCCCAAGTATCGGGCCGCTGCCCTTTCCACACACATGACCTTTAATGGCCCCTCAGTCTTAGTCCGTAGGGTTCAATGTTGAGTTGGCCCTGCCCTTTCCACACACATGACCTTTAATGGGCCCCCAGTCTTAGCCCATAGGGTTCAATATTGAGTTGGCCCCACCCTTTCCACACACATGACCTTTAATGGCCCCCCAGTCTTAGCCCATAGGGTTCAATATTGAGTTGGCCCCACCCTTTCCACACACATGACCTTTAATGGCCCCCAAGTCATAGTCCGTAGGGTTCAATATTGAGTTGGCCCCGCCCTTTCCACACACATGACCTTTAATGTCCTCCCAGTTTTAGTCCGTAGGGTTCAATATTGAGTTGGCTCCGCCCTTTCCACGCACATGACCTTTAATGGCCCCCCAGTCTTAGTCCGTAGGGTTCAATATTGAGTTGGCCCCGCCCTTTGCACCTATAACAGCTTCAACTCTTCTGGGAAGGCCGTCCACAAGGTTTAGGAGGGTGTCTATGGGAAGGTTGGACCATTCTTCCAGAAGCACATTTGTCAGGTCAGGCACTGATGTCGGGGGAGGAGGCCTGGCTCGCAGTCTCCACTCTAATTCATCCCAAAGGTGTTCTATGGGGTTGAGGTCAGGACTCTGTGCAGGACAGTCAAGTTCCTCCACCCCAAACTGGCTCCTCCATGTCTTTATGGACCTTGCTTTGTGCACTGGGGGGCAGTCATGTTGGAACAGGAAGGGGCCATCCCCAAACTCCTCCCACAAAGTTGGGAGCATGAAATTGTCCAAAATGTCGCCTTAAGAGTTTCCTTCACTGGAACTAGTGGGCCAAGCCCAACCCCTGAAAAACACCCCCGCACCATAATCCCCCCTCCACCAAACTTTACACTTGGCACAATGCAGTCAGGCAAGTACCGTTCTCCTGGCCACCGCCAAACCCAGACACGTCCATCAGATTACCAGAGAAGCGTGATTGGTCACTCCAGAGAACACGCCTCCTCTGCTATAGAGTCCAGTGGCGGCGTGCTTTACACCATCCGACGCTTTGCATTGCACTTGGTGATGGAAGTCTGGGATGCAGCTGCTCGGCCATGGAAACCCATTCCATGAAGCTCTCTACGCACTGTTGTTGGGCTCATCTGAAGGCCACACCAAGTTTGGAGGTCTTTAGCTATTGACTCTGCAGACAGTTGGCGACTTCTGCGCCCTGTGCGCTTCAGCATGCACTGACCCCGCCCTGTCATGTGACGTGGCCTACCACTTGGTGGCTGAGTGGCTGTTGTTCCCAGTTGCTTCCACTTTGTTATAATCCCACTAACAGTTGAGCGTGGAATATTTAGTGGCCAGGAAATGTCACGGATGGACTTATTGCCCAGGTGACCACCTATCACGGGACCACGCTTGGAGTCACTGAGCTCCTGAGAGCGACCCATTCTTTCACCAATGTTTGTAGAAGCCGTCTGCATGTCTAGGGGCTTGATTGTATACACCTGTGTCCATGGAGGGGATTGGAACACCTGAATCACATGATATGGAGGGGATTGGAACACCTGAATCACATGATATGGAGGGGATTGGGACACCTGAATCACATGATTGGGAGGGGATTGGAACACCTGAATCACATGATTGGGAGGGGATTGGAACACCTGAATCACATGATATGGAGGGGATTGGAACACCTGAATCACATGACTGGGAGGGGATTGGAACACCTGAATCACATGATATGGAGGGGATTGGAACACCTGAATCACGTGATTGGGAGGGGATTAGAACACATGAATCACATGATTGGGGGGGTGGTAATACTTTTGGCAATGTAGGGTATTTTTGATACATGTTAGGAGCGGATCTATGAATTTGTGGAATAATATTAGAAGTGGGACATTTGTTGTGTAGAATGATAATTATAAATGATGGGAAGCCGTCTGCGGGATGACGTGACTCGGTAATAGATGTACAGATCTGTGGCTCTCGGTTATGAGTGTAGACGGGTTTTGGCGTTTTCTTGTATCTCTCGCACTGATTATGTGGAGATCTTTTTGCTCATAACGGGTGAACTAAGACACCAGATCCTGCAGCCCAGCAATGTCCTTGATGTGTCCCCGGCGTCCCCTTTCCACGTTGGGCCCTCAACGACGTCACATCTCACAAGAGACTTTTAAAATGAAGTTAGTTCTGTCGGCGATCCATCAAGTCTGCATCTCTCGATGTATACTGACCTTCCGTAATATCCAGATACAGGATCCAGCCTCAGATGGGGGAAGATGGGGGTGGGGGGGTCCTCACTGACCTCACTGATCTTTTAGGTCCAGATATTTGTAAGATTGAAGTGCGGAAGGTTTGAAGTGGAAGTAAAGGAGCGCCAGACCAAAGCCGGGTGAACACGCCTAGATCATTGTAATTGTTTGTAAAAAAAAAAAATGCGTTTCGGGGGGCAACATCCCCCTTCATCATGAAACACGGTCCTAACGATGAAAAATGATGAGTAGATATACACAGGAGCTTCAGCTGTCGCATTGGAATTATGGAATGGTAAAAGAAGCGCAATACATAGTAAGACATCCGATAGAAATGTATATTGTTTGTATCTTTTTGTCAGGACCCGTGTCTGAACCTGCGACCTCTGCTGTGTCTGGTGGCATCACTTCTTGCTGAGCCACTGGACAGCTACCAAGACAATTCCTTGAATGTTCTTGCCTTGAACTTTTGTTTCCCTTGAACCCTTTGCTCCTCCCATGAACTATTTAAGCCACTTCCTGTTTGCCAGATTATTGTGATCTCTCCAGCCAAATTCTTGATCTTGTCACTCCTGCTGCCATCCGTATCTCTGCTACCACTCATTACCGACCTTTGTCTTGTTCCTCAACTTTGCTTCTGCTTGATCCCAACCCACAACCACTTTTTACCGACCTTTGTCTTGTTCCTTGACTGAGCTACTTGATCCCAACCCACAACCACTTTTTACTGAACTTTGGCTTGTTCCTCGACTGAGCTTCAGCTTGATCCCAACCTGCAACCACTTGTTACCGACCTTTGGTATATTGACCTTCCGTATTATCCAGATACAGGAGCCGGCCTCAGATGGGGGAAGATGGGGGGGTCCTCACTGACCTCGCTGATCTTTTAGGTCCACATTTTTGTAACATTGAGGTGCAGAAAGTTTGAAGTGGAAGTAAAGTAGCGCCAGACCAAAGCCGGATGAACACGCCAATACATTTTTATTGTTTGTAAAACTTGTTACCGACCTTTGGCTTGTTCCTTGACTGAGCTTCTGCTTGAACCCAACCTGTGACCACTTGTTACCGACCTTTGGCTTGTTCCTTGACTGAGCTTCTGCTTGAACCCAACCTGTGACCACTTGTTACCGACCTTTGGCTTGTTCCTTGACTGAGCTTCTGCTTGAACCCAACCTGTGACCACTTGTTACCGACCTTTGGCTTGTTCCTTGACTGAGCTTCTGCTTGAACCCAACCTGTGACCACTTGTTACCGACCTTTGGCTTGTTCCTTGACTGAGCTTCTGCTTGAACCCAACCTGTGACCACTTGTTACCGACCTTTGGCTTGTTCCTTGACTGAGCTTCTGCTTGAACCCAACCTGTGACCACTTGTTACCGACCTTTGGCTTGTTCCTTGACTGAGCTTCTGCTTGAACCCAACCTGTGACCACTTGTTACCGACCTTTGGCTTGTTCCTTGACTGAGCTTCTGCTTGAACCCAACGTGTGACCACTTGTTACCGACCTTTGGCTTGTTCCTTGACTGAGCTTCTGCTTGAACCCAACGTGTGACCACTTGTTACCGACCTTTGGCTTGTTCCTTGACTGAGCTTCTGCTTGAACCCAACCTGTGACCACTTGTTACCGACCTTTGCCTTGTTTACTGACTACACTTCTGCTTGAACCCTACCTGCTATATCTGCTACTGGACCCCGGCTTGCTCATCTCCTGGTGGGGCAATCGTGAGGACCACAGTCTGGTACTAACACGGAGCAAAACCCATCCCCACCATCAGCTCTGGTGAATACTGGTTAGCATTTAGACCCTTCTCCACGTCATCCACCAGGGTGACCTGCTTGTGTGCTTCTCTTGCTGGTCAATGGGAGCCTCTCTGCTGGTCTCCAAACCGTGATACTTTTACCATTCTATAATTCAATTGGTCCAACTGAAGTTCATGGGACAAGTTTGTTGTTATCATGGGGTGTTCTTGTTATCATGGGGTGTTCTTTTTATTATGGGGTGTTCTTGATACTATGGGGTGTTCTTGTAGTATATACTATGCAATGTTCTAGGTCAGGGGCCGGGCACATATGATTGGATAGTGGATCTGATCATTGCTGGTTCCCTAAGATAGGTGGCACCAGCAATTTTCTTCTAGAACTCCTCATCACCTCCTTACCAGATTTCTAGCTGGGTGAGTCTCTGGGGCAGGGGTGTATTTAGGTTTTGTGCTGCCCTAGGCAACACACAAATTGCCCCCCCCCCCCGCAGAGAGAGACTGACATTGACCAACAATACCCCAGCCCCCCACCCAAGAGAGCCTTCCACTACCACTGTCCCCCCATACACCAGCCACCATCCCCATGGTGAGAGAGAGACACTAATCTTCACCCCGGGAAGGAGAGTTGGGCTGTTCCTAAATGTCATGAAACCCGCAGCCTCTCTTAGAACCTAACAGGTCCCCATGCCACGTGTGTCCCTTCTTCCATCCCTTCTTCCAAGGGGCAGTGCTGCCCCCCCTGAAAAATGCCTCCCTAGGCAAATGCTTTGTGGTAATTACACCCCCGCTCTGGTGTTTGTGGTCCCACCAGCCGATCCTCAGAGCGAGGAGCAGTCGGGCCCCGTGTGCACAGCAGGACATCAGTCTAGGACTGCAGCTTGCCTAAGACGTCCCCCAGAGAATTCTTCTATTGATTTTTATGACGGCTGCCATGATAAGGTCATTATCCCGGGTCCTCCTTGTCTTTCCCGTCCGCCCTGTTGGCCCCGGCTGGCCGGCTTTGGTTGTCCATTGTGTCAGATGGATTCTTAAGCAGCCCACAGACGTTTTTTTTTTTTAAAAGTCGTAAATCGGTCGTTCAGACGGCTGACGTTGCCACGAATTTAAAAAAAAAGTCGTCGGGTTTTAGTCCCGTCTGCGGCCGTCAATTAATATAATAGCGGAGTCCCTGCAGAGAGATCATCTATTATATCTGACAGAAGAAGAAGAAGAGGAACAACATTGTATCTATTTGTATCCGAATAGAAACATCTGTATCCGAAATGCACACAAATAGATACATTGTTGCAGCTTTTTCCTTCTCGTCTTCTTCTGCAAAATCTATTTCATCTTCTCCTCTTTTCTTCTATTCTTCTACTTGATATTCTATTTCTTCTTCTCCTGAAAAATCTATTACTTCTTTTTCTTCATAGTCAATTTATTGTCAAATCGGCCAGAAGAACGGCTGATTTGACCATAAATTACCGCGAAAATCGCCCGATCTAACAAATCGTCTCAGGATTTTCCACCTTGGACGACTTTCAAAATCTCTTAAAATTAAGAAAAATGGCCGACATTTTCCCCAATAACGGTACAGATATCGGACGATTTTTTTTATCGGCCGATAATTCGGCAAGAAAATCGGAAATCTATGGCCACCTTTAATGATCTAGGCTTGTCCAGTCTGCCTTATGAGTTCCCAGCTCAGTCCGGCCCCCCTCAGTCCCCGGCTGCCGGCCATCCTCATCCTCCATTCAGATTCGTTCCTCCTTCTTATCGATGATTTCCACCTTCCTGGGATCTAAAGATCGACGTTCTCATCTTCCGAATTAACGGCAAATATTATGTCCATCACATATGTCCTGCACAAGGAAAAGGGGAAAAGATCCGCTCCGCGGTTTTATTATTTTTTAGGATTTTATTTTATTTTTTAGGATTTTTTTTAAGAGGAATATATTTTGAATATCTTTTTCTTTTCCAATTTTGCTAGCTATAAATAAGGATGTTTTTTTTTTTTAGAATTTTTTTATTGTTTAGATTTATTTTTTTTAGGATATATTTAAAGAGGTATATATTTTGAGTGTGCTTATCTTTTGTTCCAATTTTGATAGCTAAAAATAAGCATTTTTTTAATATTTTTTTAGGATTTTTTTTTTTTTTTAGGATTTTTTTTGGGGGGGATTTTTTCTAAGAGGCATATATTTTGAGTGTGCTTTTCTTTTGTTCCAATTTTGATAGCTATAAATAAATATGTTTTTTATTATTTATTTAGGATTTTTTATTTTAGGATTTTGTATTGTTTAGATTTTTGTTGTTCCAATTTTGTTAGCTAAAAAATAAGGATTTATTTGAATTTTTTTAGGATTTTTTTATTGTTTAGATTTTTTTTTTAGGATTTATTTAAAGAGGTATATATTTTGAGTGTGCTTATCTTTTGTTCCAATTTTGATAGCTATAAATAAGGATGTTTTATTATTTTTTTAGGATTTTTTATTGTTTAGATTTTTTTTTGTTCCAAATTTGTTAGCTAAAAATAAGGATTTATTTGAATTTGTTTAGGATTTTTTTTTTGGGGGGGTAGGGGGGTTTAAGAGGCATATATTTTGAGTGTGCTTATCTTTTGTTCCAATTTTGATAGCTAAAAATAAGGATGTTTTATTATTTGTTTAGGATTTTTTTATTGTTTAGATTTTTTTTTAGGATTTTTTTTAAGAGGCATATATGTTGAATGTTTTCTTCTTTTACTCCAATTTTGATAGCTATAAATAAGGATGTTTTATTATTTTTTTAGGATTTTTTCTTTTAGGATTTTTTTTTAGGATTTTTTTTAAGAGGCATATATGTTGAATGTTTTCTTCTTTTACTCCAATTTGTATAGCTATAAATAAGGATGTTTTATTATTGTTTTAGGATTTTTTCTAATTTTATTTTCTTTGGGCATATGATTGAAATTTTGATGACTTATAATAAAAAAAATGTTCTGTAAAATGGAGGCTTATTTATCAAGTGATGACACTTAAACTTTGTTATACTTCGTATGTTTTTTTTTCTCCTCTTCCAATTCTGATAGCTAAAAAAAATAGTGGTTTTATTATTTTTTTAGGATTTTATTTTTTAGGATTTTTTTTAAGAGGCATATATTTTGAATGTGTTTTTCTTTTGTTATAATTTTGATAGCTAAAAATAAGGATGTTTGTGAATTTTTTGTTAGGATTTTTTTTCCCTTTAGGCATATGAGTGAATTTTGATGACTTCTAATGAAAAATGTTCTGTGAAATGGAGGCTTATTGATCAAATGATCTTTTTCTTTTCCAATTTGCTAGCTATAAATAAGGATGTTTTATTTTTTTAGAATTTTTTTATTGTTTAGATTTATTTTTTTTAGGATTTATTTAAAGAGGTTTATATTTTGAGTGTGCTTATCTTTTGTTCCAATTTTGATAGCTATAAATAAGGATGTTTTATTATTTTTTTAGGATTTTTTCTTTTAGGATTTTTTTTTAGGATTTCTTTTAAGATGCATATATTTTGAATGTGTTTTGTCTTTTGTTCCAATTTTGATAGCTATAAATAAGGATGTTTTATTATTGTTTTAGGATTTTTTTAAATTTTTTTTCTTTGGGCATATGAGTGAAATTTTGATGACTTATAATAAAAAAATGTTCTGTAAAATGGAGGCTTATTTATCAAGTGATGACACTGAAACTTTGTATACTTCGTATGTTTTTTTTTTCTCCTCTTCCAATTCTGATAGCTAAAAAAATAGTGGTTTTATTATTTTTTAGGATTTTATTTTATTTTTTAGGATTTTTTTTAAGAGGCATATATTTTGAATGTGTTTTTCTTTTGCTATAATTTTGATAGCTAAAAATAAGGATGTTTGTGAATTTTTTGTTAGGATTTTTTTTTCCCTTTAGGCATTTTGATGACTTATAATGAAAAATGTTTTGTGAAATGGAGGCTTATTGATCAAGTGATGACACTGAAACTTTGTATACTTCGTATCTTTTTTCCAATTCCGATAGCTAAAAAAATAATGGTTTTATTAATTTTTAGGATTTTGTTTCATTTTTTAGGATTTTTTTGAGAGGCATATATTTTGAATATCTTTTTCTTTGTTCCAATTTTGCTAGCTATAAATAAGGATGTTTTATTTTTTTAGAATTTTTTTTATTGTTTAGATTTATTTTTTTTAGGATTTATTTAAAGATGCATATATTTTGAGTGTGCTTTTCTTTTGTTCCAATTTTGATAGCTATAAATAAGGATGTTTTATTATTTTTTTAGGATTTTTTATTGTTTAGATTTTTTTTTGTTCCAATATTGTTAGCTAAAAATAAGGATTTATTTGCATTTTTTTAGGATTTTTTTGGGGGGGGATTTTTTTTTAAGAGGCATATATTTTGAGCGTGCTTATCTTTTGTTCCAATTTTGATAGCTATAAATAAGGATGTTTTATTATTTTTTTAGGATTTTTTATTGTTTAGATTTTTTTTTGTTCCAATATTGTTAGCTAAAAATAAGGATTTATTTGCATTTTTTTAGGATTTTTTTGGGGGGATTTTTTTTAAGAGGCATATATTTTGAGTGTGCTTATCTTTTGTTCCAATTTTGATAGCTAAAAATAAGGATGTTTTATTATTTTTTTAGGATTTTTTATTGTTTAGATTTTTTTTTTGTTCCAATATTGTTAGCTAAAAATAAGGATTTATTTGCATTTTTTTAGGATTTTTTTGGGGGGGGATTTTTTTTTAAGAGGCATATATTTTGAGTGTGCTTATCTTTTGTTCCAATTTTGATAGCTATAAATAAGGATGTTTTATTATTTTTTTAGGATTTTTTATTGTTTAGATTTTTTTTTGTTCCAATATTGTTAGCTAAAAATAAGGATTTATTTGCATTTTTTTAGGATTTTTTTGGGGGGGGATTTTTTTTAAGAGGCATATATTTTGAGCGTGCTTATCTTTTGTTCCAATTTTGATAGCTAAAAATAAGGATGTTTTATTATTTTTTTAGGATTTTTTCTTTTAGGATTTCTTTTAAGATGCATATATTTTGAATGTGTTTTGTCTTTTGTTCCAATTTTGATAGCTATAAATAAGGATTTATTATTATTTTTTTAGGATTTTTTTATTGTTTAGATTTTTTTTAGGATTTTTTTTTAAGAGGCATATATGTTGAATGTTTTCTTCTTTTACTCCAATTTGTATAGCTATAAATAAGGATGTTTTATTATTGTTTTAGGATTTTTTCTAATTTTATTTTCTTTGGGCATATGATTGAAATTTTGATGACTTATAATAAAAAAAATGTTCTGTAAAATGGAGGCTTATTTATCAAGTGATGACACTTAAACTTTGTTATACTTCGTATGTTTTTTTTTCTCCTCTTCCAATTCTGATAGCTAAAAAAATAGTGGTTTTATTATTTTTTTAGGATTTTATTTTTTAGGATTTTTTTTAAGAGGCATATATTTTGAATGTGTTTTTCTTTTGCTATAATTTTGATAGCTAAAAATAAGGATGTTTGTGAATTTTTTGTTAGGATTTTTTTTCCCTTTAGGCATATGAGTGAATTTTGATGACTTCTAATGAAAAATGTTCTGTGAAATGGAGGCTTATTGATCAAATGATCTTTTTCTTTTCCAATTTGCTAGCTATAAATAAGGATGTTTTATTTTTTTAGAATTTTTTTATTGTTTAGATTTATTTTTTTTAGGATTTATTTAAAGAGATATATATTTTGAGTGTGCTTATCTTTTGTTCCAATTTTGATAGCTAAAAATAAGGATTTTTTTATATTTTTTTAGGATTTTTTTTATTTTTTTAAGATTGGGGGGGGATTTTTTCTAAGAGGCATATATTTTGAGTGTGCTTTTCTGTTGTTCTAATTTTGATAGCTATAAATAAGGATGTTTTATTATTTTTTTTAGGATTTTTTATTGTTTAGATTTTTTTTTGTTCCAATTTTGTTAGCTAAAAATAAGGATTTATTTGAATTTTTTTAGGATTTTTTTGGGGGAGATTGTTTTTTAAGAGGCATATATTTTGAGTGTGCTTATCTTTTGTTCCAATTTTGATAGCTAAAAATAAGGATGTTTTATTATTTTTTTAGGATTTTTTCTTTTAGGATTTTTTTATTTTTAGGATTTTTTTTTACGATTTCTTTTAAGATGCATATATTTTGAATGTGTTTTGTCTTTTGTTCCAATTTTGATAGCTATAAATATGGATGTTTTATGATTTTTTTTAGTGTTTAGATTTTTTTTTAGGATTTTTTTTTAAGAGGCATATATGTTGAATGTTTTCTTCTTTTACTCCAATTTTGATAGCTAAAAATAAGGATTTTTTTTATATTTTTTTAGGATTTTCTTTTTTTTTAGGATTTTTTTTGGGGGGGGGGGGGATTTTTTCTAAAAGGCATATATTTTGAGTGTGCTTTTCTTTTGTTCCAATTTTGATAGCTATAAATAAGGATGTTTTTTATTATTTCTTTAGGATTTTTTATTTTAGGATTTTTTATTTAGATTTAGATTTTTGTTCCAATTTTGTTAGCTAAAAATAAGGATTTATTTGAATTTTTTAGGATTTTTTTGGGGGGGGATATTTTTAAGAGGCATATATTTTGAGTGTGCTTATCTTTTGTTCCAATTTTGATAGCTATAAACGAGGATGTTTTATTAATTTTTTTAGGATTTATTTATTATTTTTTAGGCATAGGAGTGAAATTTTGATGACTTGAAAAATGTTCTGTGAATTGGAGACTTATTGATCAAGTGATGACAATGAAACCTTGTGAACTTTGCATATTTTTTTTTCTCCTGTTCCAGTTTCAATAGCTAAAAAATAGTGGTTGTATTATTTTTCTTTATTTTTTTAGGATTTTATTTAAGAGGCATATATTTTGAATGTTTTTTTTTTTTTTCTTCTGTTCCAAATTTGATAGCTATAAATAAGGATGTTTTATTTTTTTATATATTTTTTTTTAATTCTATGAGGCATACGAGTGATATTTTGATGACTTATCTTTGTGTACTTTGTATTTTTTTTTTCCTTTTTCCAGTTCAGCAAGCTATAAAATAGTGGTTTCATTATCTTTGGATTTTTTTATGATTTTTTTTTTTTTTGATTTTTTTTTTTCTAAGAGAATCCTTTTTTTTTACTCCTGTTCTAATTTTGATGGCTGTAAATGGGGATGCTTGATTATTTTTTTTTTCAATTCTATGGAGTAAAATTCTGATGACTTATAATATAAAAAAAGTAGAAACATAGAAAAGTGACGCCAGAAAAAGACCAAGGGGTCCATCGAGTCTACCCTTTTTTTTTGTGTGGTTTTTTTTATTTCTTGAGGGTTTTTTTGTTTTAGTTTTTTTTTTGGGGGGGAGGGGGGGATTGTTAGTTTTTTTTTTTTTTGTTTCTTTGTTTACTTTTTTGTCTGAGTATAGCTCTATGCTTGTCCCGAGCATATTTGAAGGTTCAGTGAAACAGAGGCCTATTGATGACATTGAAACTTTGTATAATTTTTTTTTTCTTTTTCCAAAAAAATGGTTTTATTTATTTTTTTTATTTATATCATTTTTTTTTTTTTTTAATCTGTGAGGCATAGGAGTGAAATTTTGATGAGTTGTAATAAAAGGTTCTGTGAAATACAGGCTTTTCTATCAAGTGGTTACACTGAAACTTTGTATCATTTGTATTGAACGTTTGTATACTTTGCATGTTTTTGTTTTTTTGTTTTTTTCCAAATTCTGAAAGCTAAAAAAAATTTGTGCTTTTATTATAAAAAAAATCCTAAATAAAAGATAATAATCTTTAAGGTTTTGGGGTTTTTTTACGTTTTTTTTTTATTTTTTTTTTTCTATTTTGAATGTATTTTTCTTCTATTCCAATGTTATCTATAAATAAGGATGTTTTATTATTTATGTACAGAAATGTGATGATAATGAGCGTGTGACTCTTTGTTGTCTCTCTGTTGTCACAGTACACGGTTCCTGGGATGAGTGGTCACCCTGGAGTCTGTGCTCGTCCACGTGTGGTCGGGGGTTCCGGGAGAGGACGCGCACCTGTAGCCCCCCTCAGTATGGGGGGGATCAGTGTAAAGGACCCGAGAAGCAGACCAAGTTCTGTAACATCGCCTTATGTCCAGGTCAGTGCAGACATCTTCCTGCAGAGCCCCGCCCACAGGAAGAGTTTAATAATGCAGGGGGATACTGGGGGGCATGGGGGGATACTGGGGGGTATTGGAGATATTGGGGGGTATGGGGGGATACTGGGGGATGCTGGAGGCTAATGGGGGATACTGGAGGCTAATGGGGGATACTGGGGGATAATGGAGGGTATTGGGGGACACTGGAGGGTATTGAGGGACATTGGGGGGTATTGGGGACACTGGAGGGTGTCGGGGGATACTGAAGAATATAGGAGGATACTGGAGGGTATTAGGGGATACTGGAGGGTATCAGGGGGTATCAGGGGGTATCGGGGGGTATTGGGGTATACTGGGGGGTATCGGCAGATACTGGAGTTTATAGGAGGATACTGGAGGGTATTGATGGATACTGGGGGGATACTGGAGGGTATTGATGGATACTGGAGGGTATCGGGGGATACTGGGGGGTATCGGCGGATACTGGAGTTTATAGGAGGATACTGGGGGGTATTGGGGGACACTGGGGGGTATTGGGGGACACTGGGAGGTATTGGGGGATACTGGAGGGTATTGGGGGATACTGGAGGATATAGGAGGATACTGGAGGATAGATATTGAAGGATGTTGGAGGACATTGAAGGATGTAGGAGGGCCAAGTTTGGAGACATGGGGCGTACAGGGCCAAACTTGGAGACATGGGGCGTACAGGGCCAAACTTGGAGACATGGGGCGTACAGGGCCAAGCTTGGAGACATGGGGCGTACAGGGCCAAACTTGGAGACATGGGGCATACAGGGCCAAGCTTGGAGTCATGGGGCGTACAGGGCCAAGCTTGGAGACATGGGGCATACAGGGCCAAGCTTGGAGTCATGGGGCGTACAGGGCCAAGCTTGGAGACATGGGGCGTACAGGGCCAAGCTTGGAGTCATGGGGCGTACAGGGCCAAGCTTGGAGACATGGGGCGTACAGGGGCACACTTGGAGACATGGGGCGTACAGGGGCACACTTGGAGACATGGGGCGTACAGGGCCAAGCTTGGAGACAGAAAATACAAGAAGCTTCTGGCAGACCCGGAGGCAGGTACTGCAGCTGGGGGGCCACAGGTCACCTCACAATTTAAGGCAGCACTGATTGGGTGACCCAGATTGGTCTTGGCACTGATGTTCAGATGAAGCCTCGAAGTATTGGGGCCTCCTCCCCCTCCTCCTCCTCAGAAGGTCCCAGTGCTGGATCCCAGGAGAGGTGATCGGTGGGACAATAATTTTTACTCATAAAGACATCTCAAAGCCAAATTCGCCCGATTTTCCCCAATTCCACACGGATTGCAATGAATAAAGCAGGGAGTCGTTCTGTTTCTGCTCATCGATCGTCTCATTCTTTCTCTGTATTTCTCCCTCATCGATCTCATAGATCTCTCGGAGAGCCGGCTCTCGGTTCGGTTCGGATTGGTTGGATAACATTCTTGTGTCTTCATCTCTCTCTACTTTGTCTGGCAGTTGATGGGAACTGGAATGATTGGTCCAGCTGGAGTGCCTGTTCTGCCACCTGCTCCAATGGTACCCAGAAGAGGATCCGCGAGTGTAACGGACCGTCCTATGGGGGATCGGAGTGTCACGGCCAATGGTCCGACACCAAGGACTGCTTCCTAATGCAATGTCCAGGTGAGAGATCCACCGAAATCTGCTACTTTGTATATAGACAAGTCCTGAATCACAGAGCTAGACACACTGACACCTGGGGGTCCCAGAACAATGACACACTGACACCTGGGGGTCCCAGAACAATGACACACTGACACCTGGGGGTCCCAGAACAATGACACACTGACACCTGGGGGTCCCAGTACAATGACACACTGACACCTGGGGGTCCCAGTACAATGACACACTGACACCTGGGGGTCCCAGAACAATGACACACTGACACTTGGGGGTCCCAGAACAATGACACACTGACACTTGGGGGTCCCAGAACAATGACACACTGACACTTGGGGGTCCAGAACAATGACACACTGACATCTGGGGGTCCCAGAACAATGACACACTGACATCTGGGGGTCCCAGAACAATGACACACTGACATCTGGGGGTCCCAGAACAATGACACACTGACACCTGGGGGTCCTAGAACAATGACACACTGACACCTGGGGGTCCCAGAACAATGACACACTGACACCTGGGGGTCCCAGAACAATGACACCCTGACACTTGGGGGTCCCAGAACAATGACACACTGACACCTGGGGGACCCAGAACAATGACACACTGACACCTGGGGGTCCTAGAACAATGACACACTGACACCTGGGGGTCCCAGAACAATGACACACTGACACTTGGGGGTCCCAGAACAATGACACCCTGACACTTGGGGGTCCCAGAACAATGACACACTGACACCTGGGGGTCCCAGAACAATGACACCCTGACACTTGGGGGTCCTAGAACAATGACACACTGACACCTGGGGGTCCCAGAACAATGACACACTGACACCTGGGGGTCCCAGAACAATGACACCCTGACACTTGGGGGTCCCAGAACAATGACACCCTGACACTTGGGGGTCCCAGAACAATGACACACTGACACCTGGGGGTCCCAGAACAATGACACCCTGACACTTGGGGGTCCCAGAACAATGACACCCTGACACTTGGGGGTCCCAGAACAATGACACACTGACACCTGGGGGTCCCAGAACGACACCCTGACACTTGGGGGTCCCAGAACACTGACACCCTGACACTCGGGGGGTATTGAATAATTGGGGTCCCGGGACGATGACACCCCTAGTAGACCGATCCCTACATCTACCATCCTGACCCTCCAGATCTCTTGTTCTTCTTTCCTTGCAGTGGAGGGGAAGTGGCAGGAATGGGGATCCTGGGGAACCTGCAGCACAACATGCGATGGAGGGTCCCAGAAGAGGGAGCGGTCTTGCTACGGCCCGTTTTATGGTGGACAAGATTGTCCCGGCCCATCCGAGGAAAACAAGCCATGCAATGAGAAGAAGTGCCCAGGTACGATCGTCCTGCACATCGATGGGAACGGTACAATGTACTGTGTGTGTCGGGGAGAAGGACCAACGTTTCCCTGCAGATCCAGAACAGTAGAAGGAGGAGGAGGCATTTCCTCAGTCTCCCCTCCCCCAGTGATCAGACTGTACATTGTAACTTTGTAGAAGGAGGAGGAGTCATTTCCTTAGTCTCCCCTCCCCCAGTGATCAGACTGTACATTGTAACTTTGTAGAAGGAGGAGGAGTCATTTCCTTAGTCTCCCCTCCCCCAGTGATCAGACTGTACATTGTAACTTTGTAGAAGGAGGAGGAGGCATTTCCTCAGTCTCCTCCCCCAGTGATCAGACTGTACATTGTAACTTTGTAGAAGGAGTCATTTCCTCAGTCTCCCCTCCCCCAGTGATCAGACTGTACATTGTAACTTTGTAGCAAGTCACACGGTGAGGGGCTGATCTGTGTCAGATATTTGTGGACACAGCCAGGAACTGCAGACACCAGGATTTACTGTACATGACTGCTTCATCTCTGACACCAGGAAGTAGACGGTGACCCTGGATGATGCCTGAACAATAGCGCCATCCTTCTGTAGAGGAGAAATGATGGTGGCATTGTGAGGGGGAGTCGTGTGATCTCGGAGGGGGGGGTCACATTTGCACCCAGTGAAGCACGCCATTGGGGTGAAGTATATGAGAAGCTCCGCCCCCTCGCAGAGCATGATAGATGTGTGCTGTGTAGGTTCTTCTCTCCATCTTCCCCCCTGTATTCCCGGTGGTTCCGTTGGTTCTGGTGATTCCGGTGGTTCCGGTGGTTTAGGTGGCTCCGGTGGTTCTGTTAGTTTCGGTTATCCCGGTGGTTCCGTTGGTTCCGGTGGTTCCGGTGATTCTGGTGGCTCCAGTGATTCCGGTCGTTCTGTTGGTTTCGGTGATCCCGGTGGTTCTGGTGGTTCCGTTGGTTTCAGTGGTTCCGGTGTTACCGGTGGTTCTGGTGGTTCCGTTGGTTTCGTTGATCCCGGTGGTCCCGGTGGTTCTGGTGGTTCCGTTGGTTTCAGTGGTTCCGGTGGTCCCGATGGTTCCGGTGATTCCGGTGGTTCCGGTGCCAGGCTTTGCGCTCTCACATCCTCCATCTCTGCGCAGTTTGTGTGCTAATAATATCATTCGGATCATCTCCCCGGAGAGATCGCTGTCTGGCATGTCAGCGCATAATGAGCTGCTCTCCGTGAGCCCTTCAGAACCGGCCCCGAGGGCCCCTCAAGCGTCTCCCCCAGTCGTAGCCTCCAGGAACACATCCTTGTTATATATAATAATCTCTCCATAATCTGCGTGACGAATCAGACGGTATAGAGAGAGAACTCCCACCTACCCGGGATCACCTGTCTCCTCTGTCATTCCTCCAAACGTTCGATGTGACACCATCATCGGCAGATTGGAAGGTACGGACTGACAGACGACAGGGATCCCTTGTTCTACGGAGGAAGCTGTCACCGTGCTATAAGATGTGCCGCCATTTTACAACCGCCAAAGAGTTATTATTATCATTATTTATAGAACGCCAACAGTTTGCACGCCGATTCACAATATACAGGGAGACGGTACAGTTATAATACGAGACGAAACATGGCAGGGCCTGACACTGAGCAGAAGACGGTCAAGGGATTGGCAGAGGGGGGGGGGGGGAGGACACTGGGTGGAGGTCAGTGGAGGGATTGGCAGGGAGGGGTGGAGGATACTGAATGGAAGTCAGTGGAGGGGTTGGCAGAGAAGAGTGGAGGACACTGAATGGAGGCCAGTGGAGGGATTGGCAGACTGAGATGGAGGACCTGACACTGAGCAGAAGCATGTCAAAGGATTGGCAGAGGGGTGGAGGACACTGAGTGGAGGCATGTGGAGAGATTTGCAGGGAGGGCCAGGGGGACACTAAGCAGAGGCAATATGAGGGAGTGGTAGAGAAGGGTGGAGGACAATTGGTGGAGGCTAGTGGAGAGATTGGCAGAGAGGGGTGGAGGACACTGAATGGAGGCCAGTGGAGGGATTGGCAGACTGAGGTGGAGGACACTGAATGGAGGCCAGTGGAGTGATTGGCAGACTGAGGTGGAGGACACTGAGCAGAAGCATGTCAAAGGATTGGCAGAGAGGGGTGGAGGACACTGAGTGGAGGCAAGTGGAGGGATTGGCAGGGAGGGTTGGGGGACACTGAGCGGAGGCAATGGAGCAAATGGCATAGAGGGGTGGAGGACACTGTGCGGAGGCAACGGAGAGAATGGCAGAGAGGGGTGGAGGACACTGAATAGAGGCCAGTGGAGGGATTGGCAGAGAGGGATGGAGGACACTGAATGGAGGTCAGTGGAGGGATTGGCAGAGAGGGGTGGAGGACACTGAGTGAAGGGATTGGCAGAGGGGTGGAGGACACTGAATGGAGGCCAGTGGAGGGATTGGCAGAGAGGGGTGGAAGACACTGAATAGAGGTCAGTGGAGGGATTGGCAGACTGAGGTGGAGGACACTGAGCAGAAGCATGTCAAAGGATTGGCAGAGGGGTGGAGGACACTGAGTGGAGGCAAGTGGAGGGATTGGCAGGGAGGGCCGGGGGACACTAAGAAGAGGCAATTTGAGGAAGTGGGTAGAGAAGGGGGAGGACACTTGGTGGAGGTCAGTGGAGAGATTGGCAGAGAAGGGCGGAGGACCTGACACTGAGCAGAAACTTGTCAAGGTATTGGCAGAGAGGGGTGGAGGACACTAAGCAGAGGCAATATGAGGGAGTGGTAGAGAAGGGTGGAGGACAATTGGTGGAGGCTAGTGGAGAGATTGGCAGAGAGGGGTGGAGGACACTGAATGGAGGTCAGTGGAGGGATTGGCAGAGAGGGGTGGAGGACACTGAATGGAGGTCAGTGGAGGGATTGGCAGAGAGGGGTGGAGGACACTGAATGGAGGGCAGTGGAGAGATTGGCAGAGAGAGGTGGAGGACACTGAGTGGAGGCAATGGAGCAAATGGCAGAGAGGGGTGGAGGACGCTCTGGTTAGGAGGAGCCACAGAAGTAGGCACTGTGGTGATTTATAGATCGCTCCAGAAGTGTGGCCCTCTCTCATTTCTTATATATCAACTCATGGGCAGCTTGGCAGGTTGGGGGTCTTCGGGGATCCGTGGACTATAGGGATGGACACAAAATGTGGGGCCCATCTGGCGGGATGGTGCTTCTGCTTTTGATATCAGTTGTTTTTTCTTGAGGTTGGATCCCTTGGAAAGGCAGAAAATGGTCAGCTTAGAGCTGGCCTTGAGCCGGTGGGGGGAAGCTGGGGGTAGGGTTGGCTCATGGTCAATCTTTTAGGCTGGTGGACACCAAAGACCCTCTCCTAGAACCCAAGAGTTGTCATGTTATGTATCGGTTATGGAGTTGGGTACTTTATCAATGTTTCATTGTTTCTTTGTGGTCTGTGGCTGTTGTGGTCATTTCATCTCCATGTTGTGCAGTCGGTATATCTGCAGGTTCCATGGGGGGAGGGGACAAAATAGATGAATCCAGTATTCAAGTGTGCCGGCCGGTGCGTCTGGTGCGCTGGGCTTTGATCTGCGGCTGGAGACACAACACGCATTTATAATGCGAGACATTAAAGGTCTTCAAAAAAAAAAACCCCTTGCTCTCCCATTGTTGGCCGATCGTCAGTCAGATCGATCGATATTTATGAATTGACCCGGTTTGGTTGAGTTTGCGGTTCGGGTCCATTAGTTCTCTCGTCTCTAATTATCATAAGTGACTCCAGGAAAACGTTAATGACAACTCCTTTAGTTCAGCGTATTTAATCAGCAGCAGATGACACCATCTGGAACGTTCTCACCATCTTTGGATATTTGTAATGTTCGTCTCTCTCCCGGCACGGCCTTCTGCCAGTAAAAAGTTCCTCATCGCTCCGACATTACCGCTAGACGAGAGTGAGGAGCTGGAAGCCTGAGGCGGGGCCCGGCCAACAGACGTGACCTTTAACTGGAGATCTCTCTGTCTTTTCAGAGCCTCATGAGATTTGTCCGGAGGAAAATTTTGCTTCCCTTGTTTGGCAAGAGACTCCGGCGGGAGAGATGGCCGAGGTGCGGTGCCCACGGAACGCCACAGGTAAAGGCGGCAGGGCTCTCTGTCCTGCCTGGGCCCCTTCCCCCTCCATTATCCTTCCTGAGACCCTTCTCCTTCTATTATCCTTCCTGAGACCCCTCTCCTTCCATTGTACTGCCTGAGACCCTTCCCCTTCCATTACCCTTCCTGAGACCCTTCTCCTTCTATTATCCTTCCTGAGACCCTTCCCCTTCCATTACCCTTCCTGAGACCCTTCCCCTTCCATTGTCCTTCCTGAGACCCTTCCCCTTCCATTGTCCTTCCTGAGACCCTTCTCCTTCCATTGTCCTACCTGAGACCCTTCCCCTTCTATTATCCTTCCCGAGACCCTTCCCCTTCTATTATCCTTCCCGAGACCCTTCCCCTTCTATTATCCTTCCCGAGACCCTTCCCCTTCTATTATCCTTCCTGAGACCCTTCCCCTTCTATTATCCTTCCCGAGACCCTTCCCCTTCTATTATCCTTCCTGAGACCCTTCCCCTTCCATTGTCCTTCCTGAGACCCTTCCCCTTCTATTATCCTTCCTGAGACCCTTCCCCTTCTATTATCCTTCCCGAGACCCTTCCCCTTCTATTATCCCTCCTGAGACCCTTCCCCTTCTATTATCCTTCCTGAGACCCTTCCCCTTCTATTATCCTTCCTGAGACCCTTCCCCTTCTATTATCCTTCCCGAGACCCTTCCCCTTCTATTATCCTTCCTGAGACCCTTCCCCTTCCATTGTCCTACCTGAGACCCTTCCCCTTCCATTGTCCTTCCTGAGACCCTTCCCCTTCCATTGTCCTACCTGAGACCCTTCCCCTTCCATTGTCCTTCCTGAGACCCTTCCCCTTCCATTATCCTTCCTGAGACCCTTCCCCTTCTATTATCCTTCCCGAGACCCTTCCCCTTCTATTATCCTTCCCGAGACCCTTCCCCTTCTATTATCCTTCCCGAGACCCTTCCCCTTCTATTATCCTTCCTGAGACCCTTCCCCTTCCATTGTCCTACCTGAGACCCTTCCCCTTCTATTATCCTTCCCGAGACCCTTCCCCTTCTATTATCTTTCCCGAGACCCTTCCCCTTCTATTATCCTTCCTGAGACCCTTCCCCTTCCATTGTCCTACCTGAGACCCTTCCCCTTCCATTGTCCTTCCTGAGACCCTTCCCCTTCTATTATCCTTCCTGAGACCCTTCCCCTTCTATTATCCTTCCTGAGACCCTTCCCCTTCTATTATCCTTCCTGAGACCCTTCCCCTTCTATTATCCTTCCCGAGACCCTTCCCCTTCTATTATCCTTCCTGAGACCCTTCCCCTTCCATTGTCCTACCTGAGACCCTTCCCCTTCCATTGTCCTTCCTGAGACCCTTCTCCTTCCATTGTCCTACCTGAGACCCTTCCCCTTCTATTATCCTTCCCGAGACCCTTCCCCTTCTATTATCCTTCCCGAGACCCTTCCCCTTCTATTATCCTTCCCGAGACCCTTCCCCTTCTATTATCCTTCCTGAGACCCTTCCCCTTCTATTATCCTTCCCGAGACCCTTCCCCTTCTATTATCCTTCCCGAGACCCTTCCCCTTCTATTATCCTTCCCGAGACCCTTCCCCTTCTATTATCCTTCCTGAGACCCTTCCCCTTCCATTGTCCTTCCTGAGACCCTTCCCCTTCTATTATCCTTCCTGAGACCCTTCCCCTTCTATTATCCTTCCTGAGACCCTTCCCCTTCTATTATCCTTCCTGAGACCCTTCCCCTTCTATTATCCTTCCCGAGACCCTTCCCCTTCTATTATCCCTCCTGAGACCCTTCCCCTTCTATTATCCTTCCTGAGACCCTTCCCCTTCTATTATCCTTCCCGAGACCCTTCCCCTTCTATTATCCTTCCTGAGACCCTTCCCCTTCCATTGTCCTACCTGAGACCCTTCCCCTTCCATTGTCCTTCCTGAGACCCTTCCCCTTCCATTGTCCTACCTGAGACCCTTCCCCTTCCATTGTCCTTCCTGAGACCCTTCCCCTTCCATTGTCCTTCCTGAGACCCTTCCCCTTCTATTATCCTTCCCGAGACCCTTCCCCTTCTATTATCCTTCCCGAGACCCTTCCCCTTCTATTATCCTTCCCGAGACCCTTCCCCTTCTATTATCCTTCCTGAGACCCTTCCCCTTCCATTGTCCTACCTGAGACCCTTCCCCTTCTATTATCCTTCCCGAGACCCTTCCCCTTCTATTATCTTTCCTGAGACCCTTCCCCTTCTATTATCCTTCCTGAGACCCTTCCCCTTCTATTATCCTTCCTGAGACCCTTCCCCTTCTATTATCCTTCCTGAGACCCTTCCCTTTCCATTGTCCTACCTGAGACCCTTCCCCTTCCATTGTCCTTCCTGAGACCCTTCCCCTTCCATTGTCCTTCCTGAGACCCTTCCCCTTCCATTGTCCTTCCTGAGACCCTTCCCCTTCCATTGTCCTTCCTGAGACCCTTCCCCTTCCATTGTCCTTCCTGAGACCCTTCCCCTTCCATTGTCCTTCCTGAGACCCTTCCCCTTCCATTGTCACAAGGTGGTAGTGCTGATATTATGGAATCATTATGAGAAAATACAATTTAGATAAATACGAGGAACAGTGATGTCATCGCTCTCTAGTGAATGGATAGGCTGCATTCCCAGTGATGTCACCGCTCTCTAGTGAATGGATAGGCTGCATTCTCGGTGATGTCACCGCTCTCTAGTGAATGGATAGGCTGCATTCTCAGTGATGTCATCGCTCTCTAGTGAATGGATAGGCTGCATTCTCGGTGATGTCATCGCTCTCCAGTGAATGGATAGGCTGCATTCTCGGTGATGTCACCGGTCTCTAGTGAATGGATAGGCTGCATTCTCAGTGATGTCATCGCTCTCTAGTGAATGGATAGGCTGCATTCTTAGTGATGTCATCGCTCTCTAGTGAATGGATAGGCTGCATTCTCGGTGATGTCATCGCTCTCTAGTGAATGGATAGGCTGCATTCTCGGTGATGTCACCGCTCTCTAGTGAATGGATAGGCTGCGTTCTCGGTGATGTCACCGCTCTCTAGTGAATGGATAGACTGCATCCTCGGTGATGTCATCGCTTTCTAGTGAATGGATAGGCTGCATTCTCGGTGATGTCATCGCTCTCTAGTGAATGGATAGGCTGCGTTCTCGGTGATGTCACCGCTCTCTAGTGGATGGATAGGCTGCATTCTCGGTGATGTCATTGCTCTCTAGTGGATGGATAGGCTGCATTCTCAGTGATGTCACTGCTCTCTAGTGAATGGATAGGCTGCATTCTCAGTGATGTCATCGCTCTCTAGTGAATGGATAGGCTGCATTCCCAGTGATGTCACTGCTCTCTAGTGAATGGATAGGCTGCATTCTCGGTGATGTCATCGCTCTCCAGTGAATGGATAGGCTGCATTTTCGGTGATGTCACCGGTCTCTAGTGAATGGATAGGCTGCATTCTCAGTGATGTCATCGCTCTCTAGTGAATGGATAGGCTGCATTCTCAGTGATGTCATCGCTCTCTAGTGAATGGATAGGCTCCATTCTCGGTGATGTCACCGCTCTCTAGTGAATGGATAGGCTGCGTTCTCGGTGATGTCACCGCTCTCTAGTGAATGGATAGGCTGCGTTCTCGGTGATGTCACCGCTCTCTAGTGAATGGATAGGCTGCATTCTCGGTGATGTCATCGCTTTCTAGTGAATGGATAGGCTGCGTTCTCGGTGATGTCATCGCTCTCTAGTGAATGGATAGGCTGCGTTCTCGGTGATGTCACCGCTCTCTAGTGAATGGATAGGCTGCGTTCTCGGTGATATCACCGCTCTCTAGTGAATGGATAGGCTCTAGTGAATGGATAGGCTCATTCTCAGTGATGTCACCGCTCTCTAGTGAATGGATAGGCTGCATTCTCAGTGATGTCACCGCTCTCTAGTGAATGGATAGACTTCATTCTCAGTGATGTCACCGCTCTCTAGTGATTAGATAGGCTGCATTCTCAGTGATGTCACCGTTCTCTAGTGAATGGATAGGCTGCATTCTCTGTGATGTCACCGCTCTCTAGTGAATGGATAGGCTGCGTTCTCGGTGATGTCATCGCTCTCTAGTGAATGGATAGGCTGCATTCTTGGTGATGTCACTGCTCTCTAGTGAATGGATAGGCTGCGTTCTTGGTGATGTCTTTGCTCTCTATTGGATGGATAGGCTGCATTCTCGGTGATGTCATCGCTCTCTAGTGAATGGATAGGCTGCATTCTCGGTGATGTCACCGCTCTCTAGTGAATGGATAGGCTGCATGCTCAGTGATGTCACCGCTCTCTAGTGAATGGATAGGCTGCATTCTCAGTGATGTCATCGCTCTCTAGTGGACGGATAGGCTGCCTTCTCAGTGATGTCACCGCTCTCTAGTGGACGGATAGGCTGCATTCTCAGTGATGTCACCGCTCTCTAGTGAATGGATAGGCTGCATTCTCAGTGATGTCACTGCTCTCTAGTGAACGGATAGGCTGCATTCTCAGTGATGTCACCGCTCTCTATCGAATGGATAGGCTGCCTTCTCAGTGATGCGATACAAGACAGGTGCCCTTTAAAGCAGTAATTCTAGACGAAGTGCATTTTCTCCCTTTTCAGGTCTCATTCTGCGGAAGTGCGTTCTGGATGAGGTGGGAGAGGCGTACTGGGAGATTCCAACATACATCAAATGTGTCTCCCTTGACTACCGGAATATTCAGCAGATGGTAAGAAACAAATAAAGTCTCTGGCATTTCACCGCAGTCTTGTTATTTCTCATTTAATTCAATTTGTTCCTCCAGGTTTCCTCTGTAATCCGAAGCACTTTGCACACAGTAATAACACACGTTGTGGAGTCTTAAAGCCTCTTTGCGGATCCTCGGAGCCTCGGCTGGGATGTGTAATGTGCCCAGCAGGCCACTGTAATTCCTTCTAAATTATAGGCACCTTTGTGAGCTCATTATTCCGGCTGTGCAAAGGTTTTCCTGCGCTGAAACAATTCCGAGCTCAAAGGAAATGGCATTACGGCGAGAGCGCGTCAGCCGCATTCCACGCAATACTATTGTCTGCCAGAGCTATGCAAAAAAACATCGCCTGATTGGGCGGAGGGCCTCATTATATCGAAACGCAAAGACAAAATTGTTATATATTGCACCTGACTATTATTATTATACAGGAGTTATTGAGCCGCAACCCTTGTGTTACCAATCAGGTCAACAGGGTAAGACCGGCCATACACTATACAATTTTCTTGAGATTTTTGATTTAGATTTACCAAAAATCATATAATATGAGGTCAAACCGAGCAACACTTTCAATTGTATCCAATTAGGCCGGCCCGTGCACTACATAGTTGAAGGTAAATCTAAAGGAAATAGGGCAGAAAATTGTATCGTGTATGGCCAGCCTTAGGTGGGCTCTACTCACTGTGAGAGCTTACAATCTGATAGGGAGGGGCAAGTGGTATAAACGTAATAACCCCGAGGGATGAGTTGATGGAGAAAGTAACACTTCAGCCTTTTAGACTTCACGAAGAGGCAACTGGTTGACCCTCCTTTGGCAGCAATAACCCCAACCAAACGTTTCCTGTAGTTGCAGATCAGACCTGCACAACGATCTGGAGTCATTTTGGACCACTCCTCTTCACAAAACTGTTTCAGTGTAGCAATATTCTTGGGATGTCTGGTGTGAATCGCTCTCTTAAGGTCATGCCACAGCATTTCAATGGGGTTGAGGTCAGGACTCTGACTGGGCCACTCCAGAAGGCGTATTCTGTGCTGTTGCAGCCATTGTTTTGTTGAATGACTTGTATGCTTTGGGTCATTGTCCTGTTGCATCACCCATCCTCTGCGGAGCTTCAGTTGGAGGACAGATGGTCGTACGTTTTCCTGCAAAATGTCTTGATAAACTCTGGAATTCATTTTCCCATCAATGACAACAATCCGTCCAGCCCTGAGGCAGAAAAGCAGCCCCAAACCATGATGCTCCCTCCGCCATGTTTCACAGTGGGGATGAGGTTTTGATGTTGGTGTGCTGGGCCTTTTTTTCTCCACACATAGTGTTGTGTGTTCTTCCCAAACAACTCAATCTTGGTTTCATCTGTCCACAGTATATTCTGCCAGTAGTGCTGTGGAACATCCAGGTGCTCTTTTGCAAACTTCAAACGCGCTGCAATATTCTTTTTGGACAGCAATGGCTTCCTCCGTGGTGTCCTCCCATGTACTCAATTCTTGTTTAATGTTTTCCTTATTGTAGATGTGTCAACAAAAATGTTAGCATGTGCCAGAGATTTCTGTAGGTCTTTAGCTGACACTCTGGGATTCTTCTTTACCTCATGCAGCATTCTGCGCTGTGCTCTTGCAGTCATTTTTACAGGACGACCACGCCTAGGGAGAGTAGCAACAGTGCTAAACTTTCTCCATTTGTAGACAGTCTGTCTTACCGTGGACACAGGAACATCAAGGCTCAAGGAGATACTTTTGTAACCCTTTCCAGCTTCATGCAAGTCAACAATTCTTGATGGTAGGTCTTCTGAGAGCTCTTTTCTGCGAGGCATGGTTCACATCAGACAGTGCTTCTTGAAACCAGTAAACCCAAAACAGGTGTCAGCAACACATCCAATATCATCACACTGATTGGAGTCAAGGTTGGCTCACTCCTGGCTCCAATTAGCTCTGGGAGAAGTCATTAAGCTAGGGCCTCACATACTTTTTCCTCCCTGCGCTGTGAATGTTTACATGTTATGTGCAATTAAACCATGGCAACATCTAATGTTTGTGTAGTATTATGTTCAGCAGACTGTGTTCTTCTATTGTTGTGACTTAGATGACGTTCAGAGCACATTTTATGCCCAATTCATGCAAAACTCCACGTAATCCCAAGGGATTCACATACTTTTTTTTGCAACTGTATATTTCAAATATATTTTTCTTCCATGTGGGTAGCTGGACAGATTAGGGTTGGGAGTTCCAGAGAATGGGATAGGCTCTGGAGAAGCACTGGAGGTGACCATGGGAGGAGGAGAGGAGGGGGTCTAGATAGCAGGAGGCCTTGGGTGGAGCAAAGTGGACGGTTTGTGTGATGTTTGTAGATGTGCTTGGTGATGTAGCTCGGGGCAAAGTTGTGGATGGCTTTGTATGTTGTTGTGTTTTAGACTTTTTGGGTGATTGGAAGCCAGTGGATGGACAGGCAGAGAGGGGTGAGGGACACTGAATGGAGGCCAGTGGAGGGATTGGCAGAAAGGGGTGGAGGACACTGAGTGTAGGCTAGTTCAGGGCATGGCAGAGAAGGGTGGAGGACACAGTGTGTAAGCCAGTGGAGGGATTGGTAGAGAGTGGAGGAGGACACTAAGTGGAGACCAGTGAAAGGGATAGCAGAGAGGGGTGGAGAACACTGAATGGAGGTCAGTGGAAGGATTGGCAGAGAGGGGTGGAGGACAATAAATGGAGGTCAGTGGAGGGGTTGGCAGAGAGGGGTGGAGGCCAGTGGAGGGGTTGGCATAGAGGGGTGGAGGACACAGAGTGGAGGTCAGTGGAGGAATTGGTAGGGAGCAGAGGAGGACACTAAGTGAAGGCCAGTGGAGGGATTGACAGGGAGGGGTGAAGGACAATGAACGGACACTGAGTGGAAGCTAGTGGAAGGATCGGCAGACTTGCGGATGGAACAGTATGCTTTTGTTAGTGTTTTGAATTGCTGGGCAACTGGAACCTCGTGGGGTGGAATTGGCAGAAAAGGGAAGGGGAGGCCAGAATTGTGGATGGCTTTGTATGTAGGTAATCCTTCTAGTCCCTAGATGTGGTGGCTGCTTTAGTTTCCATTTTTTTCTTCAGGCTTTATTGCCTTATTTTACCTGGTAGGTGGGGCTGGAAACTCAGATCACCGCTGGAGAGACTTCTGGAGAAAGGATGAAATGTTCAAAATGGTGTTTTCAAGTCACCTCTCAATGAAGCTATTTTTGTACATTGATGATGTGGTAGGACAGGTAGGGCAGCTAGGATACATAGGACAGGTAGGATAGGTAGGACAGGTAGGACAGGTAGGATAAGTAGGACAGGTAGGACAGGTAGGATAGGTAGGACAGGTAGGGTAGGTAGGGCAGGTAGGAGAGGTAGGAGAGGTAGGATAGGTAGGACAGGTAGGATAGGTATGATAGGTAGGGCAGGTAGGACAGGTAGGATAAGTAGGATAGGTAGGATAGGTAGGACAGGTAGGATAGGTATGATAGGTAGGGCAGGTAGGACAGGTAGGATAGGTAGGATAGGTATGATAGGTAGGGCAGGTAGGACAGGTAGGATAAGTAGGACAGGTAGGATAGGTAGGACAGGTATGATAGGTAGGGCAGGTAGGATAAGTAGGACAGGTAGGATAGGTATGATAGGTAGGGCAGGTAGGATAGGTAGGACAGGTAGGATAGGTATGATAGGTAGGGCAGGTAGGATAGGTAGGACAGGTAGGATTGGTAGGGCAGGTAGGACAGGTAGGAAGGGTAGGACAGGTAGGATTGGTAGGGCAGGTAGGACAGGTGGTAGACCTATTTCCTAGAGTTCCTGAAAGAAATAATAAGCCGGAGGATTATTTAAACCACCAATGTTTTCCTACAGCTAATAGATCGGTTTGGGATTGGACCGATCCTTCAAACTGTGTCCTGTAAAGGATCAATACACCCAAATTGTTACTGTAATTTGTAGTTATTGGTGGGGTCTGGTGAGCTTAGTTGCCTGTTGGATTATTACATTTCTTTTGGATTTCAGAAATGAGTTCCCCTGTCATTGACCTTGGTTTTGGTTTGGTCCATGTTGAAATGTTGGGAGTTGTTGGCCACCTTGCAATGTTCCGGCTATTCTTGAATTCTGGAAGATGAAAAATGAATAAAAATTCCATAAAGGAGAGTGGGAACCTCTTGTGTTGGCCACAACAGATGTACTGACCTGAAAACTCATGCACAGAGGTCTCACCACTTCTCTCTGAGAGATCCAAACATGATGAGGTGGTCCAGAGGTCCATCACTTACCACAGGCTGAATATTATTGTTTTTTCGGCTATATTGAAAAGCTCAGTTTGGGTTTATTTTATGTGCTGACTGTTCCAGATTCGGGATCACCTGACTAAAGCTCAGAGGGGGCAGAAAGGAGAAGGAGTCTCGGCAGTGTTGCAGAATCTCGTAGACATCACTCAGGAAGGAGCCAGTTACAGCGGAGATATTCTATCCACTGTGGACTGTCTGAGAAATATGACGGAGATTTTCCGCCGGCCATACCACAGCCCCACCTCCAATGACATCCAGGTAGGTGGAGAGGAACGCCAACATTTATTTTGTAAGGCATGTGGACCTCCATCCATGGAGCATAGCAGCTAACGGTCACTAATTCTCAGAGACCTTCTCAGAACTTAATGACCTCCTAGAGTACCAAGAAAAATGATACCGAGACGTATCTGTAATCTGGCAGCAATGAAATGAAAGTGGCGATAAAAAACAATCCCCCCCCCCCCCCCCCCCCCCGGGTGATCAACGCACATTGCAGGGATTTGAACAAACTTTGTTGCAGATTCCTTCAAGTTTCTGCTCTGAAAAAATGTTTGTTGCGTAATGTCAATGTTCAGAGTAAATCTGAATGGAGGCGACTTCTTCATTATGAATCGGCTGACGGACTTGCAGTTTTCTAATGAGGAAAGGTGCAGGGTCTGCATCCCTTTACAAAGTTCTTCACTCTTTGAGAGTATCTCACCGAAATGGAAAATCCTAATCCCTCCTTCCTTCATTTACTATATCTGTTTCCTTGTTTTACCTCTCAAAGTCTTTAGTCTTTTTCTTTTATGTTTCCTTCTCTTCTTATCCATCCTCCCTCCCTCCCTCCTTCCTTCCATCCTTCCATCCTTCCTTCCATCCTTCCTTCTTTTCTTATCCTTCCTTCCTTCCTTCCTTCCTTCCTTATCCTTCCTTCCTTCCTTCCTTCCATCCTTCCATCCTTCCTTCCTTTTCTTATCCTTTGTTCCTTCCTTCCTTCCTTCCCTTCTTATCCTTCCTTCCTTCCCCTCCATCCTTCCATTTATCCATCTTTCCTTCCTTCCATCCCCTCCATCCTTCCTTCCTTCCTTCCTTCCTTCCTTCCTTCCTTCCCCTCCATCCTTCCTTCCATCCATCCCCTCCATCCTTCCATCTTTCCTTCCTTCCATCCCCTCCATCTATCCATCTTTCCTTCCATCCATTCATCCCCTACATCCTTCCATCTTTCCTTCCTTCCATCCTCTCCATCCTTCCTTCCTTCCATCATAACTTCCTTCCTTCCATCCCCTCCATCCTTCCATCCTCTCCATCTTTCCTTTCTTCCTTTCCTTCCATCCTTCCATCTTTCCTTCCTTCCTTTCCTTCCATCTTTCCATCTTCCCTTCCTTCCATCCTCTCCATCTTTCCTTCCTTCCTTCCTGTCCCTCCATCCTTCCATCTTTCCTTCCTTCCATCCCCTCCATCCTTCCATCTTTCCTTCCTTCCATCCCCTCCATCCTTCCATCTTTCCTTCCTTCCATCCCCTCCATCCTTCCATCTTTCCTTCCTTCCATCCTTCCATCTTTCCTTCCTTCCATCCTTCCATCTTTCCATCCTTCCATCTTTCCATCCTTCCATCTTTCCATCCTTCCATCTTTTCTTCCTTCCATCCTTCCATCTTTCCATCTTTCCTTCCTTCCATCCTTCCATCTTTCCTTCCTTCCATCCTTCCATCTTTCCATCCTTCCATCTTTCCATCCTTCCATCTTTCCATCCTTCCATCTTTTCTTCCTTCCATCCTTCCATCTTTCCATCTTTCCTTCCTTCCATCCTTCCATCTTTCCTTCCTTCCATCTTTCCTTCCTTCCATCTCTTTCATCCCTATGAAAGGCTCAGTGATGAGACATTGTGACCCTTGAAGTAGGAGGCAGGGAGCTCACAGATCAATGAATGGAGGAGACCGGAGCGATCAATGTCTGGTAGTTGTGAATGTGACGTGTGGACATTTGTCTGGGGAAGTGCCTGACGTAATGAAAAGAGAATGTAATAGAAGACAATCTGCATGGAGGGTGTCTGGGACCTGATATCCCCCCTTAAAGAGAACCTGTTTCCAGAAGTCGCACCTGAAATTGCACACAAATCGTGAGATTTCAAATCGCAGCGGGGTGACTGGTGACCAATACATTCAGTGCCCGGTCATACCGCTGCGATTTCAGATGCGATTTGCGAATTGAGATCACACCTGACATTGCATCTAGTGAATATCAATCTGTTCTCCCAATCTGTCTGTTTGTTCGTTCTCCTCCAACACTGATCGAATCTTCTCTGCTTCTTCACTCCCTCCAGAACTTTGTGCAAGTCATCAGCAACCTTCTATCCGACGAGAACCGGGACAAGTGGGAGGAGGCGCAGACGGTAAGAGACGATATTTCTCACGTTTTCTCTGTGGTCAGGATTGGCTAGACACGTGCGGCTCGTGACGTTCCGAATCGAATTTCAGACAAATGTGTTCGATATTCGGAGATTCAGACAAATGTGTTCATTATTCGGAGATTCAGACAAATGTGTTCGATATTCGGAGATTCAGACAAATGTGTTCGATATTCGGAGATTCAGACAAATGTGTTCGATATTCGGAGATTCAGACAAATGTGTTCATTATTCGGAGATTCAGACAAATGTGTTCGTTATTCGGAGATTCAGACAAATGTGTTCGTTATTCGGAGATTCAGACAAATGTGTTCGATATTCGGAGATTCAGACAAATGTGTTCGTTATTCGGAGATTCAGACAAATGTGTTCGATATTCTGAGATTCAGACAAATGTGTTCGATATTCGGAGATTCAGACAAATGTGTTCGTTATTCGGAGATTCAGACAAATGTGTTCATTATTCGGAGATTCAGACAAATGTGTTCGTTATTCGGAGATTCAGACAAATGTGTTCGTTATTCGGAGATTCAGACAAATGTGTTCGTTATTCGGAGATTCAGACAAATGTGTTCATTATTCGGAGATTCAGACAAATGTGTTCGTTATTCGGAGATTCAGACAAATGTGTTCGTTATTCGGAGATTCAGACAAATGTGTTCGATATTCTGAGATTCAGACAAATGTGTTCATTATTCGGAGATTCAGACAAATGTGTTCGTTATTCGGAGATTCAGACAAATGTGTTCGTTATTCGGAGATTCAGACAAATGTGTTCGATATTCGGAGATTCGGACAAATGTGTTCGTTATTCGGAGATTCAGACAAATGTGTTCGTTATTCGGAGATTCGGACAAATGTGTTCGATATTCTGAGATTCAGACAAATGTGTTCGTTATTCGGAGATTCAGACAAATGTGTTCGTTATTCTGAGATTCAGACAAATGTGTTCGTTATTCGGAGATTCAGACAAATGTGTTCGATATTCGGAGATTCAGACAAATGTGTTCGTTATTCTGAGATTCAGACAAATGTGTTCGTTATTCTGAGATTCAGACAAATGTGTTCGATATTCGGAGATTCAGACAAATGTGTTCGTTATTCTGAGATTCAGACAAATGTGTTCGTTATTCGGAGATTCAGACAAATGTGTTCGTTATTCGGAGATTCAGACGCACCCGACTAACGAAGGACAAAAATAACTAATTTAAACGAATCCGGAATAACGAAACGAAATTCAAAAACAAATTTAAAGCGGGGCTCCACCCAAAAGGGGAAGTTCCACTTTAACTCCTCCCCCTCCAGAGGGTTTCCCCTTCCTGACCCGGCCATCTTTTGCGATACGGCGCTGCGTCACTTTAGCTGACAATTGCGCGGTCATGCAACGCTGCACACAAATTACATTTACATACTTTTTTCCCCACGAATTGAGATTTCTTTTGGTGGTATTTGATCGCCTGTGCGGTTTTTATTTTTTCCGACATAAAAAAAAAATCAAGATACCCCCCCACCCCCAGCAACTATAGACCCCCCCCCCCCCCCCCACATACACACACACAACAAAATACCCCGTGGTCGTCACCATGACCACCAAGCGAGATGACCATCTGTTACCTGGCGCTCCTCCATACTGACTCAAGTCACTTCAACTGAAACGGCATTCAATGTCATAACAGGAAGATGGCGGCTACAGAACTTTAATTGGATCCACCAGCACTGTCCCCCTTTAGGGACCCCCCCCACCCCGTAGAGTACCATAGGGATCACATAAGTCCACCAACAATCCCCTAAATCAGGGGTCTTCAAGCTTTCTAAACAAAGGGCCAGTTTATTGTCCTTCAGACTTTAGAGGGGCTGGACTGGTCCCAGGGGGAGCGGAGATTTTCCTGGCATCGGTGGGATTTGGTATTAGGAGGAGGAATAGTGCCCCAACGTCGGTATCATTTCAAGGAATGGTCCACCATTATTGGTGTCAGTGGTAGACATGGTGCCCCAGTGTAGGTGTCAGTTAGCAGAATAGAATCTTGTATCAGTGGGAGGAATAGTTCCCCAAGGGCCGGATAAAGGCAAACAAAGGGCCACATCCAGCCCCAGGGCCACAGTTTGGAGACCACTGCCCTAGGTGGTTCACCAGTCCAGCACAGTCGTCTACACGACCACCAATGAGCCGACCATCTGTTACCTGGATCTCCTCCATACTTAAATCATTTTCTAGGCTGATATGCAAGGGGGATGTCAAAAAATATCCTAGCGGGGGAGGTGGGCCCTGCCCTGAGGAACGGGTACCCGGGATTCTTTTGTAGTTCCATTGAGCCAGGAGCCGGGATGTTTTTTATCACTGATATTTACAAAGAAAAAACATTTTAAGAAGTCATACAAAGGACCTTGTCCCTGTGTTGATGAGGACCTCTTCCCCACGACCGTGGCCCAGTGGTCGTGGGGGGTCTGTGGGGCCCATGGGCTTATCAGAATCTGGAAGACCCTTTAATAATCCACCAAAAAAAAAAGAGTTGTAGCCAGGGGCGGACTGACAACTCATGGGGCCCCCGGGCAATAGGAAATCATGAGGCCCATGTCCTCACCCACACTCAAACCACACCCAAAAAAGCCTATGAAAGGTACCAGGGGCATCTCATGGGGCCCCCTACTTACCCCGGGCCCTCGGGAAGTGCCCGGGTGCCCGAATGGTCAGTCCGCCCCTGGTTGTAGCCAGAAATGAAGACAACCTCAACCCTTTATCTGAAAAAAAAAAGAAATCCCTCGTAAATCCATCTTTAATCACGATGCTCGGCGCCGACTCACGGGATAAAACCCCCCCGATGACCCGGTGCACACTGCCAATCCCTGGTGGCAACACGAAACCAATGACAGCTCCCTGAGCTGCCATTGGCTATGAAATGGAAGGGGCGGGGATAGTGGTGATATCATTGGTCAGATATAGCCAGCAGCATAGGTTGCAGGTCCTCCCCTTTTTGCATTGATCTGCTACTCACCACCTTGGCTACCCTCTCGTTCTTGTTGGGTTCAAGATTTGTTCCGTGTTGGATTGACGTTGGCGTTTCTGTGTTGGATTGATGTTGGCGCTTCTGTGTTGGATTGACGTTGGCGCTTCCGTGTTGGATTGACGTTGGCGCTTCCGTGTTGGATTGACGTTGGCGCTTCCGTGTTGGATTGACGTTGGCGCTTCCGTGTTGGATTGACTTTGGCGTTTCTGTGTTGGATTGATGTTGGCACTTCCGCGTTGGTGTGACATTGGCGCTTCCGTGTTGGATTGACGTTGGCGTTTCCATGTTGGATTGACGTTGGCGTTTCTGTGCTGGATTGACGTTGGCGCTTGCGCTTTAGATTGATGTTGGCGCTTCCGCGTTGGTTTGACGTTGGCGTTTCCATGTTGGATTGACGTTGGCGCTTCCGCGTTGGATTGACGTTGGCGTTTCCATGTTGGATTGACGTTGGCATTTCCGCGTTGGATTGACGTTGGCGTTTCCGCGTTGGATTGACGTTGGCGCTTCCGTGTTGGATTGACGTTGGCGCTTCCGTGTTGGATTGACGTTGGCGCTTCCGTGTTGGATTGACGTTGGCGCTTCCGTGTTGGATTGACTTTGGCGTTTTTGTGTTGGATTGATGTTGGCACTTCCGCGTTGGTGTGACATTGGCGTTTCCATGTTGGATTGACGTTGGCGTTTCTGTGTTGGATTGACGTTGGCGCTTGCGCGTTGGATTGATGTTGGCGCTTCCGCGTTGGTTTGACGTTGGCGTTTCCATGTTGGATTGACGTTGGCGCTTCCGCGTTGGATTGACGTTGGCGTTTCCATGTTGGATTGACGTTGGCATTTCCGCGTTGGATTGACGTTGGCGTTTCCGTGTTGGATTGACGTTGGCGCTTCCGCGTTGGATTGACATTGGTGCTTCCGTGTTGGATTGACGTTGGCATTTCTGCATTGGATTGATGTTGGCATTTCCGTGTTGGATTGACGTTGGTGTTTCCGTGTTGGATTGACGTTGGCGCTTCTGTGTTGGATTGACGTTGGCGCTTCCGTGTTGGATTGACGTTGGCGCTTCCGTGTTGGATTGACGTTGGCGCTTCCGTGTTGGATTGACGTTGGCGCTTCCGTGTTGGATTGACGTTGGCGCTTCCGTGTTGGATTGACGTTGGCGCTTCCGCGTTGGATTGATGTTGGCGCTTCCGCGTTGGATTGATGTTGGCGCTTCCGCGTTGGATTGATGTTGGTGCTTCCGCGTTGGATTGATGTTGGGGCTTGATGATGTCATGTGACGGTGTCTTGGTCTGGTGATTGGCTCAGGCCTGAGCTCTGCATCCTATGAGAAGGTCCCCCCCATAGCCCACGGGGTACATTGTGGGAGCTCCAATAGTTTTCTTCAGGCAGCCAGTATTGGATGGGGTGTGCTGGACCCTCCCACAGCTCTGCCATGTACATACCTTTACAGGGTAATATCTAGGATTGCAAGGATCAGACAAGGTGTCATTGAATTTTTTGTGGCTGGCGAGGCAAATATATATAAATAAAAGTTCTTGTGGCCGGCGTCTGGCTCTGAGCAGAGCGGTGATCACAGATTCCATCGGCTTTACCATCTCAGTACATCGAACGTCAGGTCACATCGGGTTGGGAATCGTCTTCTTCTGATCTGAATATCTGCAGGCTGCTACAATGTATCATTGTGAAGGGATCAGTTGTGTCATGTGACCTTGTTTTGATGTAAAACCCAACACATTATAGATGTGGAAAACCAACAGTCATCTCAAGGTGAATACATTGAAATTTGCTGCAGTACAGCCGCCCCGCGCTACCGCCCCCCCCCCCCATCCCAACACCACCACCTCCCCTCCCCCCCCCCCAACACCACCACCCCACCACCACATTATTATCATTGTCAGGATCCTTACCAACATCTGAATCGCAGCGTCTCCGCCGGGTTGTCAAGACAACAGGACATTGGGAAAGAATATCAGAAAGATAAAGACTAATTTGAGGCTTTCTGCCTATCTGCTTATTATTACCGCCCCGGAATGAGGCCTCTCCGGAAACATCTTATTTCAAGAGGCTTTTAATGGCAGGACTGCACTTACCTGAAATACTGAGCGCGGCGGGGGGCGCAAAGCGTTGGGCTGGAAGACCCCGATGACGACCCATCCGTTGGGGAGGGGAAGAGGGGGCAGAACGCGGCGTACGCACTTCAATAATACTGAAACTAAGATAAATTGTAATTCTGATTTTATTTGTTAGTTATTATTACAAACCTTCTTTGTTATTACTATTATTCTAAGAATAATAATAATAATAATAATAATAATAATAATAAACAGTTTCAAAATTAGTCTTCAATAGCGCGGCGTAAATTGACAGCGCAGTATAAGTACCTGAAATAAATAAATAAATAATGAATAACTAATGTTAGGTGTTAAAGTTAACTTTTTTTTAAAATGTGTTTCAGTGTTTTTATATTATTATTTTTATATAGATATACATATATATATATATATATATATATAATTATTGTTATTAATAATAATAGCAATAATATAAAAACACTGAAACAAAGTTTAAAAAAAAGTTAACTTTAACACCTAACATTAGTTATTCATTATTGAAGACTCATTTTGAAATTGTTCATTATTATTATTAGAATAATAGTAATAATAGTAATAATAATAATAGCAATAATAATAATAGTAGTAATAATAACTCTTATTTTTATTTGTTACATTTTTAAACTTTTATATTATTAATATTCTTCTTCATAATCATAATATTAATAATAATAATAATAATGAAGAAGAAGAAGAATAGTAACAATATAAAAGGTCTGTTTAAAAATGTAACAAATAAAAATAAAAGTTATTATTACTACTATTATTATTATTATATTATTATTACTATTATTATTATTAATAATAGTAGTAGTAATAATAATAATAACAATATATAAAAGCACAGTTTAAAATCGTTAACATCAAATTGGTTGTTAATTATTGCAGCCTAAGTTTTTAAACTGTCATATTATTATTATTATTATTATTATTTTACTACTATTAATAAGCCTTTTTATTTGTTAAAGTTTAATTTTTAAACTGACCTTTTATGTTGTTATTGCTGTTATTATTATTAATAATAATAATAATAATAATAATAATAATAATATGACAGTTTAAAACTTAGGCTGCAATAATTAACAACTATTTTTATGTGTTTAAGTTACCTTTTTTTAACTGTGCTTTTATATATTGTTATTATTATTATTGCTACTACTATTATTAATAATAATAGTAATAATAATATAATAATAATAATAGTAGTAGTAATAATAACTCTTATTTTTATTTGTTACATTTTTAAACTTTTATATTATTACTATTTTTCTTCTTCTTTATCATAATAATAATAATAATAATAATGAAGAAGAAGAATAGTAATAATATAAAAGTTTAAAAATGTAACAAATAAAAATAAGAGTTATTATTACTACTACTATTATTATTATTATATTATTATTACTATTATTATTATTATATTATTATTATTATATTATTATTACTATTATTATTATTATTATATTATTATATTATTATTACTACTATTATTATTATTATATTATTATTACTACTATTATTATTATTATATTATTATTACTATTATTATTATTATTATATTATTATATTATTATTACTACTATTATTATTATTATATTATTATTACTATTATTATTATTATTTTATTATTATTACTACTATTATTATTATTATATTATTATTACTATTATTATTATTATTTTATTATTATTACTACTATTATTATTATTATATTATTATTACTATTATTATTATTATATTATTATTACTATTATTATTAATAATAGTAGTAGCAATAATAATAATAACAATATATAAAAGTACAGTTAACTTTTTTTTTTAACATCAAAATAGTTGTTAATTATTGCAGCCTAAGTTTTAAACTGTTCTTTTATTATTATTATTTTACTACTATTAATAAGCCTTTTTATTTGTTAAAGTTTAATTTTTAAACTGACCTTTTATGTTGTTATTGCTGTTATTATTAATAATACCATAAATAATAATAATAAAACATGAGTTCACAATTAGGCTTCAATAATGAATTAATAAATATTATCGTGTGTTAACTTTATTATAAAACTGAGTTTCTCTATTATTATTATTATTATTATTATTATCATTCAGTATTGATATATTTATATATTATTTGTTTTTTTTTCTGCAGGCCGGTCTGAGTGTCAAAGACCTTTTTAGGCTCATTGAAGATTTCATCGATGTCATCGGATTCAGAATGAAAGATTTTAAAGACTCGTACCAAGTGACAGACAACGTGGGTAAGTGACGTGGCGCAGAATGAGAGGCTCCGTTCCGGAACCCCGGAGAGATCTCCATCACCTTTGTTGTGTATTTATTCGGAGGGCGTTCCGTGGATTCCATACGCTGCTACTGAATACAATATGTGGATAGAATCGTTCGCGTGGTCCTGCGTGGGACAAGAGCGATAGAGCGATGCACTGTGCGCCAGTCGCTGTGATCCTGACATGTTTCATACCCTGGGGGATGGGAAGGACAGTGTTTTGGCAGCTTACAGGAGAAGGAGGGAACAGAGAGAGTCCTTCGTGTTCCGGTGAGGGGATCTATTGCTGCTTTAGGGATCTAGTGTTGAGGGGGAGCTTGCTGGCTGCTGGAGGGTCTATTGATGCTGGCTGCTGGGAGTTCTGTTGTTGCTGCTGGGGGTCTAATGTTGCTGGGGATGGTATTTTGTTGTGGGTGGTCAATTGTTGCTCTGGTGGGGTCTATTGTTGCTGGAGAGGGGTCTATTGTTGCTGGTATGGGGTCCTCATTGATGGGGTAGTCTATTGTTGTGTGGGGGATCTATTGTTGCTGGAGAGGGGTGTATTTTTGCTGGGATGGGATCCTTGTTGATGGGGTAGTCTATTGTTGTGTGGGGGATCTATTGTTGTTGGGGATGGTATTTTGTTGCGGGTGGTCCATCGTTGCTGTGTGAGGAGTCTATTGTTGCTGCAGGGAATATTCTGATGGTGAAGAGGGATCTATTTTTGCTGGGGTGGAGTACTTGTTGATGGGGTAGTCTATTGTTGTGTGGGGATCTATTGTTGTGTGGAGGATCTATGGTTGCTGGGGTATGTATTGGTGTGTGTGTGTGGTGGATCTATTGTTGCTGGGGTGGGGTGCTTGTTGATGGGGTAGTCTATTGTTAGTGTGAGGATATATTGTTAGTGGGGGGGGGTTATTGTTGTGTGGTGGATCCATTGTTGCTGGGGGATAAGTTGGTGTGTGGTGGATCTATTGTTGCTGGGGTGGGGTTCTTGTTGATGGGGAAGTCTATTGTTGTGTAAGGGACCTATTGTTGTGTGGTGATCTATTGTTGCTGGGGGATATGTTGGTGTGTGTGGTGGATCTATTGTTGCTGGGGTGGGGTTCTTGTTGATGGGGAAGTCTATTGTTGTGCAAGGGATCTATTGTTGTGTGGGGATCTATTGTTGCTGGGGGATGAGTTGGTGTGTGTGTGGTGGATCTATTGTTGCTGGGGTGGGGTTCTTGTTGATGGGGAAGTCTATTGTTGTGTAAGGGATCTATTGTTGTGTGGTGATCTATTGTTGCTGGGGGATATGTTGGTGTGTGTGGTGGATCTATTGTTGCTGGGGTGGGGTTCTTGTTGATGGGGGAGTCTATTGTTGTGCAGGGGATCTATTGTTGTGTGGGGATCTATTGTTGCTGGGGGATGAGTTGGTGTGTGTGTGTGTGTGGTGGATCTATTGTTGCTGGGGTAGGGTTCTTGTTGATGGGGTAGTCTATTGTTGCATGGGGGAATCTCTATTGTTGCGTGCGGGAGATCTATTGTTGTGTGTGGATCTATTGTTCTGTGGGGGATATAATGTGTGGGGAATCTATTTTTGTGTAGGAGATCTATTGTTGCTGGCTGGAGGTTTTTTTTTACTGCTTTCCTTGTTATTAACAAATTTCATCCAAATTATTTAGCACCACATGGGGCGGGGCTGGGAGTTGGGTAGGGGGCGGAGTTAAGGGGCAGTGCTCAGAAGGGGAGGAGACAATGGGGGACTCAGAAGGGGGGAGCGGTTTAATCCCTTCCCACCCACCCCGAGGTCCCGAATGCTCAGGGGGTGTGAAGGATCATATGACCGCTCACATGACTTGAATTCGATCTTTAGGGGTGGTTCACACTCGGGCGTGGTGCGGGGAAAGATGCGGGGGAAGGTGCGGGGCGCGGCCCGGGAGAAGGTGCGGTGTGCGAACGCACCGCCCTTGCTAGACACTCATTGTTAGTCGCACCCCAAACGCATGCAGCAAACGACGTGCATTCCCCGCCTCCGGGACGCATAGTACCCTGCGGTTGGGCGCGCCGTCATCTGTAAAAAAACGCGTTTGGCAGCCGATTGAAATGAACCAAAACCGGAACGCGCAAAAAACGTTGCAGTGTGAACCGCCCCTGAGAGCCGTCTATGACAGATCGACCTTTGTGCCCGGAGTGCGCAGTGGACACGCCCCCAGCCAATAGACATTGGCTGCCCAGCAGCACGAGGGCAGTAGAGCCCGCCCCTTTTCCTGCCACACACGTGTGTTAAGCGATCATAAGGGGTTCGGACGATTATTTATTCCCAGCTTAGTCCGCAGGCCAGGAAGTCGATCCGAGTTCGGAATGTTCATCGTTCACATGACAGATCAGGCGGGAGGCTCTAGAGAAGTCCTGACGCGTTTCGTCCATCAAGGCTGGAAGAGAGGAAACAATGTATACAGACTGGACTGCATGTAGATACAATGTATACAGTCAGGTCCATAAATATTGGGACATGGACACAATTCTAACATTTTTGGCTCTATACACCACAATGGATCTGAAATGAAACAAACAAGATGTGCTTTAACTGCAGACTGTCAGCTTTAATTTGAGGGTATTTACATCCAAATCAGGTGAACGGTGTAGGAATGACAACAGTTTGCATAGGTGCCTCCCACTTGTTAAAGGACCAAAAGTAATGGGACAGAATAATAATCATAAATCAAATTTTCACTTTTTAATACTTGGTTGCAAATCCTTTGCAGTCAATGACAGCCTGAAGTGTGGAACACATAGACATCACCAGACGCTGGGTGTCATCCCTGGTGATGCTCTGCCAGGCCTCTACTGCAACTGTCTTCAGTTCCTGCTTGTTCTTGGGGCATTTTCCCTTCAGTTTTGTCTTCAGCAAGTGAAATGCTCCATCGGATTCAGGTCAGGTGATTGGCCATTGCAGAACATTCCACTTCTTTGGTGTCTTTTGCAGTCTGCTTTGGGTCATTGTCCATCTGCACTGTGAAGCGTCCAATGAGTTGTGAAGCATTTGGCTGAATATGAGCCGATAATATTCCCGAAACACTTCACAATTCATCCGGCTGCTTCTGTCAGCCGTCACATCATCAATAAATACAAGAGAAGCAGTTCCATTGGCAGCCATACATGCCCACGCCATGACACTACCACCACCATGATCACTGATGAGGTGGTATGCTGAGGACCATGAGCAGTTCCTTCTCCATCCTCTTCTCTTCCCATCACTCTGGTACAAGTTGATGTCGGTCTCATCTGTCCATAGGATGTTGTTCCAGAACTGTGAAGGCTTTTTTACATGTCGTTTGGCAAACTCTAATCTGGCCTTCCTGTGTTTGAGGCTCACCAATGGTTTCCATCTTGTGGTGAACCCTCTGTATTCACTCTGGTGAAGTCTTCTCCTGATTGGTGACTTTGACACACATACACCTACCTCCTGGAGGGTGTTCTTGATCTGGCCAACTGTTGTGAAGGGTGTTTTCTTCACCAGGGAAAGAATTCTTCGCTCATCCACCACAGTTGTTTTCCGTGGTCTTCCGGGTCTTTTGGTGTTGCTGAGCTCACCGGTGCGTTCCTTCTTTTTAAGAATGTTCCAAACAGTTGTTTTGGCCACGCCTAATGTTTTTGCTATCTCTCTGATGGGTTTGTTTTGTTGTTTCAGCCTAATGATGGCTTCACTGATAGTGACAGCTCTTTGGGTCTCATCTTGAGAGTTGACAGCAACAGATTCCAAATGCAAATAGCACACTTGAAATGAACTCTGGACCTTTTATCTGCTCATTGTAATTGGGATAATGAGGGAATAACACACACCTGGCCATGGAACAGCTGAGAAGCCAATTGTCCCATTACTTTTGGTCCCTTAATAAGTGGGAGGCACATATGCAAACTGTTGTCATTCCTACACCGTTCACCTGATTTGGGTGTAAATACCCTCAAATTAAAGCTGACAGTCTGCAGTTAAAGCACATCTTGTTCGTTTCATTTCAAATCCATTGTGGAGTATAGAGCCAAAAATGTTAGAATTGTGTCCATGTCCCAATATTTATGGACCTGACTGTATATGTGGACAGATGCAGGAACTCCCCCCCCCCCCCCTTCCAAATCACCTCTTGTCTCCGCCCCCTACCCACCTCTGTGCACCACCCTTTGGTTCCACCCCCTACCCGCCTCCCAGTACCGCCCCTTTTATAGACTACAGACCCGGCTATTATTTTGTGGTGCCAAGTAATTTGTATGGAATTTGGAAAATCAGTAAAATGGATCCCCTGCAGCCAGTGACAAGAGGTCCCCGCAGCAACAGTAGACCTTCCCCCCACAACAAAACACCCCTCCAGCAACAATAGATCCCACCCAGTAACAATTGAGCACTCAGCAACATAAGACCCATCCCCAGCAACACTAGATTGCCCTCCAGCAACCAGAAACCTCCCCAGCAACCATAGACACCCCCACCTGAAAAAATAGATCTACAGCAACAATAGATCCCACCCAGTAACATAAGACCCATCTACAGCAACACTAGATCGCCCTCCAGCAACCATAGACACCCCCCACCTGCAAAAATAGATCTCCAGCAACAATAGATCCCTTCAAGTAACATTTGACCACCCAGCAGAATAAGACCCATCTCCAGCAACACTAGATCCCCCACCAGCAACCATAGACCTCCCCCTGCAAAAATAGATCTCCAGCAACAATAGATCCCTTCAAGTAACATTTGACCACCCAGCAGAATAAGACCCATCCCCAGCAACACTAGATCCCCCACCAGCAACCATAGACCTCCCCCTGCAAAAATACATCACCAGCAACAACAGATGCCTCAGCAGTCAGCATCAATAGCCTCTCCAGCTCACCCCAGCAACTCTTGCCACTACATAGATCTAGTGCTGGAGGTGCCAGAACTGGGTTCCCCCTTCTCACCAACAATGGACCCCCCCCCAACAAAATACCCTCCAGCAACAATAGATCCCTTCAAGTAACAATTGACCACCCAGCGACATAAGCCCCATCCCCAGTAACACTATATCCCCCACCAGCAACCATAGACCCCCCTGCAAAAATACATCACCAGCAACAACAGATGCCTCAGCAGTCCTGGAGGTGCTTGGTAACATCTGTTGGCGTGTTACAAAACTTGAAACGTATTGATCCCGCCTCGTATATGACTTTCAGGACAGATCTCCTCCAAGATGACCCAAAAACTCTCACCAGACGTGTGTCCTTCATTATTGACCTCAACCGAATCCTGAGGGCCCATTTGGACTTCGGAGTTGCGGTCAATGTGCACGTTACTGCACTGTGCGATAAAGCACATAACATGCCGTGCTGTGCTGCAGTGGGATTGTGAATGGCACCCCCAATGCAAGGCAACATGGCAGTGTTTGGTGGACGGCAACACACGATCCCATGCAAGGAAACATGGCGGTGTTTGGTGGACGGCAACACACAATCCAATGCAAGGTAACATGGCGGCGTTTGGTGGATGGCAACACAAGATCCAATGCAAGGCAACATGGTGGAGTTTGGTGGACGGCAACACACAATCCAATGCAAGGTAACATGGCGGTGTTTGATGGACGGCAACACAAGATCCAATGCAAGGCAACATGGTGGAGTTTGGTGGATGGCAACACAAGATCCAATGCAAGGCAACATGGCGGTGTTTGGTGGACGGCAACACACAATCCAATGCAAGGTAACATGGCGGTGTTTGGTGGACGGCAACACACGATCCAATGCAAGGTAACATGGCGGTGTTTGGTGGACGGCAACACACGATCCAATGCAAGGTAACATGGCGGTGTTTGGTGGACGGCAACACACAATCCAATGCAAGGCAACATGGCGGCGTTTGGTGGATGGCAACACAAGATCCAATGCAAGACAACATGGCGGTGTTTGGTGGATGGCAACACACGATCCAATGCAAGGCAACATGGCGGTGTTTGGTGGATGGCAACACAAGATCCAATGCAAGGCAACATGGCGGTGTTTGGTGGATGGCAACACACGATCCAATGCAAGGCAACATGGCGGTTTTTGGTGGGTGGCAACACACGATCCGATGCAAGGAAACATGGCGGTGTTTGGTGGATGGCAACACACGATCCAATGCAAGGCAACATGGCGGCGTTTGGTGGACAGCAACACACGATCCAATGCAAGGCAACATGGCGGTTTTTGGTGGGTGGCAACACAGGATCCAATACAAGCCAACATGGCGGTGTTTCATGGACGGCCAAACACGATCCAATGCAAGGCAACATGGCGGTGTTTGATGGACGGCCAAACACGATCCAATGCAAGGCAACATGGCGGTGTTTGATGGACGGCAACACACGATCCAATGCAAGGCAACATGGCGGTGTTTGATGGACGGCAACACACGATCCAATGCAAGGCAACATGGCGGTGTTTGATGGACGGCAACACACGATCCAATGCAAGGTAACATGGTGGAGTTTGATGGACGGCAACACACGATCCAATGCAAGGCAACATGGCGGTGTTTGGTGGGTGGCAACACACGATCCAATGCAAGGCAACATGGCGGTGTTTGGTGGGTGGCAACACACGATCCAATGCAAGGCAACATGGCGGTGTTTGGTGGGTGGCAACACACGATCCAATGCAAGGCAACATGGCGGGGTTTGATGGACGGCAACACACGATCCAATGCAAGGCAAGGATCTTCCCAAGCTTCATTCTTGCCTGCTTCTGTTCTGAAGATCCGGTAATAGGCCATGTTCGGGGATTCTACCAGAGTGCCGCACCCCAAGCCTCCCTGTAGACACGCGGCGTCCCGTATGACGTCAGAGATGATACACCACGGTTACTTACTAAAGACAAATCGGTTGTTCGACTTGCATGGGAATTTTTCCCTGAGCTTACTGAAGGTGGGGGAAGTTCGCTTTCGCAATGCATACCCAATCACATACAAGAAACATAGAAAAAAAAATTATTATTTTTGCTTGCACATGATTGGATGGTGGAAGTCAGCAGAGCTTCCTCTCATTGGTCAAGCTTTGAGGAACATTCCTTTGCAAAGTGAACAGCCTGTTTGCCTTTAGTAAATCGACCACAATGGGTACAGTGAACCGAACGACCTTGCTGGGGACGGCTGTAGCTGGTGGTTGGCCTTGCTGGGGATGGCTGTGTAGCTGGTGGTCGGTTTTGCTGGGGAGGGCTGTGGCTGGTGGTCGGCCTCGCTGGGGATGGCTGTGTAGCTGGTGGTCGGCCTTGCTGGGGACGGCTGTGGCTGGTGGTCGGCCTCGCTGGGGATGGCTGTGTAGCTGATGGTCGGCCTTGCTGGGGATGGCTGTGGCTGGTGGTCGGCCTTGCTGGGGACGGCTGTGGCTGGTGGTCGGCCTTGCTGGGGACGGCTGTGTGGCTGGTGGTCAGCCTTGCTGGGGACGGCTGTAGCTGGTGGTCGGCGTTACTGGGGATGGCTGTGGCTGGTGGTCGGCATTACTGGGGATGGCTGTGGCTGGTGGTCGGCCTTTCTGGGGAGGGCTGTAGCTGGTGGTCGGCCTTTCTGGGGAGCGCTGTAGCTGGTGGTCGGCCTCGCTGGGGACGGCTGTGTGGCTGGTGGTCGGCCTTGCTGGGGATGGCTGTGGCTGGTGGTCGGCCTCGCTGGGGACGGCTGTGGCTGGTGGTCGGCCTTGCTGGGGAGGGCTGTGGCTGGTGGTCGGCCTTGCTGGGGATGGCTGTGTGGCTGGTGGTCGGCGTTGCTGGGGATGGCTGTGGCTGGTGGTCGGCCTTTCTGGGGAGGGCTGTAGCTGGTGGTCGGTTTTGCTGGGGATGGCTGTGGCTGATGGTCGGTTTTGCTGGGGATGGCTGTGGCTGATGGTCGGTTTTGCTGGGGATGGCTGTGGCTGGTGGTCGGCCTCGCTGGGGACGGCTGTGTGGCTGGTGGTCGGCCTTGCTGGGGATGGCTGTGGCTGGTGGTCGGCCTTGCTGGGGATGGCTGTGGCTGGTGGTCGGCCTTGCTGGGGACGGCTGTGTGGCTGGTGGTCGGCCTTGCTGGGGATGGCTGTGGCTGGTGGTCGGCCTTGGTGAGATGATTACAGGAGCAGGGGGTTGGGTCCTACAAGTATTATGAAGAAAGGGAAGACTTGAATGCTGAGATCATTTATTGGCGAATTCCCAATCCCAGAATCTGGTGTTCTCCTCCATATCTCAGTACAGAGTGTGATCTCCACCCGCAGAGCGTTCCTCCTCCATCCCTCCGTTCTGCCACTAGGTTGCAGTGGCTGCTTGTCGGCTGCTTATGTATTCTGGATATCCCCCTCCCCCACCCATGCCGGCAGCCTGCTCAGCAGTTCTGTGTAATGGAGATGACTGCATTCATACTCCATCTCCACCGACCTCTTCCTGCTGCTCCACAGATGTGTCCCAATCATCGCTATTGTGTGACAGTGGTGTCACCGCTATTTCCTGTATGAGAATAAAACGGGTAAGAAAATCCCAGGCTGACATCTGTCCTACCACCAAGATTCCACGTAGAGGTCTGTCCCATGTCCTACCACCAAGATTCCACGTAGAGGTCTGTCCTATGTCCTACCACCAAGGTCCCATACAGAGGTCTGACCTATGTCCTACCACCAAGATTCCATGCAGAGGTCTGTCCTGTGTCCTACCACCAAGATTCCACGTAGAAGTCTGACCTATGTCCTACCACCAAGATTCCACGTAGAAGTCTGACCTATGTCCTACCACCAAGATTCCACGCAGAAATCTGTCCTATGTCCTACCACCAAGATTCCACCTAGAAGTCTGACCTATGTCCTACCACCAAGATTCCATGCAGAGGTCTGTCCTGTGTCCTACCACCAAGATTCCACGTAGAAGTCTGACCTATGTCCTACCACCAAGATTCCACGCAGAAATCTGTCCTATGTCCTACCACCAAGATTCCACGCAGAAATCTGTCCTATGTCCTACCACCAAGATTCCATGTAGAGGTCTGTCCTATGTCCTTCCAAGATTCCATGTAGAGGTCTGTCCTATGTCCTACCACCAAGATTCCACGTAGAAGTCTGACCTATGTCCTACCACCAAGATTCCACATAGAGGTCTGTCCTATGTCCTTCCAAGATTCCATGTAGAGGTCTGTCCTATGTCCTACCACCAAGATTCCACGCAGAAATCTGTCCTATGTCCTACCACCAAGATTCCAGGTATAGGTCTGTCCCATGTCCTACCACCAAGATTCAATGTAGAGATCTGTCCTGTGTCCTACCACCAAGATTCCACGTAGAACGGTCCAGTGCAGCTATTGTCAGGCTGGGGTCACATTAGGCTTCCATTGAAGTCTATGATCACACCAAAACAATCTCCTGTATGGGAGGGAACAAGCCCCGTGGGACAGAATGGCTCTCCTCTTGTCATGCAGTGCTGAACATCGGCCAATGTACTTCGATGATACAGGTGTGAATGGGAATCACCAGGGTCCCACGTACAAAGGTCCCACGTACAAAGGTCCCACGTACAAGGGTCCCACGTACAAGGGTTCCACGTACAAGGGTCACACGTACAAGGGTCCCACGTACAAGGGTCTCACGTACAAGGGTTCCACGTACAAGGGTCACACGTACAAGGGTCACACGTACAAGGGTCTCACGTACAAAGGTCCCACATACAAAGGTCCCACGTACAAGGGTCCTGTACAGTTATTAATGAGTAAGCAAGGGGGCTCCATGCCGGGGGGCCAGTGTCTGCTACTGTGCTGAGAACACTAATGAGGCACATTACGGCCAAAAGTATGAGGTCACCTACCCATCACACCTACCTATGTACCCAAAAATCTGAGTTCACCTGACAATCCACCTGCCTATCAGGGCCAAAGTATGAGGTCACCTACCCATCACACCTACCTATATGGCCAAAATTATGAGGTCACCTACCCATCACACCTACCTATATGGCCAAAAGTGTGAGGTCACCTACCCATCACACCTACCTATATGGCCAAAAGTATGAGGTCACCTACCCATCACACCTACCTATATGGCCAATCCTTCATATTACTGTCCGTGGTTCTGGTTCAGCCACCTACCTGCTCTGTGGTTTATAAACGATCGTTCTCTTACTGCTGAATGTGTTCCCTGTGCCCCGCGTCTCCTGTGAGCTTCCCACAAAGCCCCCAGTGCCTGCAACATGTTAGACTGACAGCACTGTGCAGAATTCTCCACCAACAGTGTGATTTACGGGGTGAGGCTGTGGCCTTCAGGAAGCCCTGTGAGAAGCCTACTGAAAGGAGCCCAAAATTTGATCAAAGGTCAATGAAAATCGATGCGTTTTTAATGTTCGATAACACTGGATGCATGCTGGGAGCTCTGTGACCCTGACGGCCATTTTTCTTTCCATACAGTTCTGAGCATCTACAAGCGGCAGGCGACCAATCCCAGCGACATCAGCTTCCCCATGAAGGGTTGGCGTGGGTTGGTGGAGTGGGCGAGGAGCGCCGAAGACAAAGTCTCCATCTCCAAGAACTTCCTGTCCATGGAGGACGCAGGTAACGGCACCCAGCTGGTCCATCCAACGTGGAAAGGCGTGGTCTGCTTGGGGTTTAAGCAGGCTATATGCGGGTCGAATTCCGAACGATTTTTCGATTGAAAACATCGTTCGTTTTGTAATCCGATGGTGCCACCAATGATTAAAAAAATCGGTCGTTTATCGTGAATTTTCACAAAATGGGGAGGAGCCACGAAAATCGGCCGGCGCCATCGCCCCACCAACACAGCGGAAATCAGCCGATTATTCTTAGGTCCGATTTCCAAACGTTTTTTTGTTCGAAAAATCGGACCTAAAAATAATCTGCCGATTTTCGTGGTTAGTGGGGCGATGGCGCCGACTGATCTTCGCTGTTAGTAGGGCGATGGCGCCGACCGATTTTCGTGGTTAGTGGGGCGATGGCGCCGGCTGATTTTCGCGGTTAGTGGGGCGATGGCGCCAGCCGATTTTTGCGGCTAGTGGGGCGGTGTTTTGGACCGGATTAAAGCTTTTCGACTGGATTCAAAGTATTCGCATCGAATTTGAATCAAAAATATCGAATCGGTCCAAATTCATTGTGGTTTTATTCGAAATTCAAATTCTGGAAGACTGTTATATTTATTTTCTATTCTATTCTATTCTTTTCTGTTCTGTTCTATTATTTTGCATTCTGTTCTATTTTATTCTGTTTTATTTTAGTCTATTCTTTTTGAAATTTGAACCTCAGAAGACATCTATATTCCATTTGATTCTATTATATTCTATTCTTTTTTCTATTCTACTCTTTTCTGTTCCATTCCTTTTTTTTTCTATTTTTTTATTCTTTTCTATTTTATTCTATTCTATTCTATGTTTTAATTTTTTATTCTATTCTGTTTAACTCTATACTTTTCTATTCTATTCGGTTTTATTCTATTCTTTTCAAATACAGCTGTATTCTATTTTACTCTATTCTATTCCTTTATTTTCTATTCTCTTTAATTCTATTCTTTTTATTTTTTATTCTATTCTGCTCTAACTCTATTTTTTCTATTCTGTTCTTTTTTTATTCTATTCTGTCTTATTCTATTCTTTTCGAAATGTAAACGTCAGAAGACGGCTATACTCTATTCTATTCTGTTCTATTCTATTTTTTCTATTCTATTCTTTTCTATTGTATTCAGTTATTTTATATTCTACTTTATTCTGTGATATTCTTTTCTATTTTATTTCTTTAATTTATATTCTATTTTATTCTATTCTTTTCTATTTTATTTTATTCTATTTTTTATTTTTTTATTCTATTCTATTCTGTTCTGTTTGACTCTATACTTTTCTATTCTATTTTACTCTATTCTATTCCTTTATTTTCTATTCTAATTTGTTCTATACTTTTCTATTCTTTAAATTTGAACTGCAGAAGACGTCTATATTCTATTTGATTCTATTATATTCTATTCTTTTTCCTATTCTACTCTTTTCTATTCCTTTATTTTATGTTCTATTTTATTCTTTTCTGTTCTATTCCTTTATTTTCTATTTTTTTCTATTCTTATCTAATCCGTTTTGTTTAACTTCTTTTCTATTCTATTCTGTTTTATTCTATTCTATTCTTTTCAAAATTTAAACGTCAGAAGACGGCTATACTCTATTTGATTCTATTGTATTCCTTTATTTTCAATTCTATTTTATTCTATTCTTTTCTATTGTATTCCTTTTAGTTTATATTCTATTTTAAAAAAAAAAAATTATTCTGTTCTGTTTAACGCTATACTTTTCTATTCTATTCTGTTTTATTCTATTCTTTTCAAATACAGCTGTATTCTATTTTACTCTATTCTATTCCTATATTTTCTATTCTTTTTAATTATATTTTTATTTTTTTATTCTATTCCACTCTAACTCTATTTTTTCTATTCTATTCTATTTTATTCTGTTTTATTCTACTCTATTCTTTTCAAACTTCGAATTTTGGAGGGCGGCTATATTCTAACACTGACACACACAGCCTTTGACGGGAATCAGCAATAATCAGCAATATATTTATATTTCCAATTTATTTTCCAATTCGATTTTGTTTTTGAGTTCGATTCCATTCAAATTTTCATTATTTCGGAATCCTTTCCATTCGTTACTATTGCGATCCTGAAATTCGGATACATCTGAATCTCCGAATAAAGAAATTCCGACATTCGATGTCTGCCAATATCCACGTGTGTTTGTGAGAATTGATCCGAATACAGATCGATTCACTGCAAACGTTCGTTATCAAACATCTTTTATATTTATAATCGACAGGTTGCTTTAGCAATCATTATAGTGGCAAACGGGGATATTTGTCGATATCAATTCGAGGCAGGCCGTCCCGACACCAATATTTGAATCGATGATGAATGGCTTGGTAGTGGTCGCTCGGACCGAGATCGATCGTGAATTGCTATGTGTATGGCCAGCCTGAAGCAGCTGATTGTGGTTTGTTGCTTTGAGGTGAAGGCCAAAGCAGGCAGCAGGCAAGGATAGTCAGTTCTCAGGCAGAGGTCGAGGCAGGCAGCAGGAAAGGATAGTCAGTTCTCAGGCAGCGGACAAGGCAGGCAGCAGAAAAGGATAGTCAGTTCTCAGGCAGGGGACGAGGCAGGCAGAAGGAAAGGATAGTCAGTTCTCAGGCAGCGGACAAGGCAGGCAGCAGGAAAGGATAGTCAGTTCTCAGGCAGGGGACGAGGCAGGCAGCAGGTAAGGATAGTCAGTTCTCAGGCAGGGGACCAGGCAGGCAGAAGGAAAGGATAGTCAGTTCTCAGGCAGGGGACGAGGCAGGCAGAAGGAAAGGATAGTCAGTTCTCAGGCAGGGGTCGAGGCAGGCAGAAGGAAAGGATAGTCAGTTCTCAGGCAGGGGACGAGGCAGGCAGAAGTAAAGGATAGTCAGTTCTCAGGCAGGGGACGAGGCAGGCAGAAGGAAAGGATAGTCAGTTCTCAGGCAGGGGTCGAGGCAGGCAGAAGGAAAGGATAGTCAGTTCTCAGGCAGGGGACGAGGCAGGCAGAAGTAAAGGATAGTCAGTTCTCAGGCAGGGAAGGAGACAGGCAGCAGGCAAGGATAGTCAGTTCTCAGGCAGGGGACCAGGCAGGCAGCAGGCAAGGATAGTCAGTTCTCAGGCAGGGGACCAGGCAGGCAGAAGGAAAGGATAGTCAGTTCTCAGGCAGGGGACGAGGCAGGCAGAAGGAAGGGATAGTCAGTTCTCAGGCAGGGGATGAGGTAGGCAGCAGGCAAGGATAGTCAGTTCTCAGGAAGAGGTCGAGGCAGGCAAGGATAGTCAGTTCTCAGGCAGGGGTTGAGGCAGGCAGCAGGAAAGGATAGTCCGTTCTCAGGCAGGGGACAAGGCAGACAGAAGGAAAGGATAGTCAATTCTCAGGCAGGGGACGAGGCAGGCAGAAGGAAAGAATAGTCAGTTCTCAGGAAGAGGTTGAGGCAGGCAGCAGGAAAGGATAGTCAGTTCTCAGGCAGGGAACGAGACAAGCAGCAGGCAAGGATAGTCAGTTCTCAGGATGAGGTCGAGGCAGGCAGCAGGCAAGGATAGTCAGTTCTCAGGCAGGGGACGAGGAAGGCAAGGATAGTCAGTTCTCAGGCAGGGGTTGAGGTAGGCAGCAGGCAAGGATAGTCAGTTTTCAGGAAGAGGTTGAGGCAGGCAAGGATAGTCAGTTCTCAGGCAGGGGACGAGGCAGGCAGCAGGAAAGAATAGCCCGTTCTCAGGCAGGAGTTGAGGCAGGCAGCAGGCAAGGATAGTCAGTTCTCAGGATGAGGTTGAGGCAGGCAGCAGGCAAGGATAGTCAGTTCTCATGAAGAGGTTGAAGCAGACGTCAGGCAAGGATAGTCAGTTTTCAGGCAGAGATCAAGGCAGGCACCAGATAAGGATAGTCAAGTTTTCAGGCGAGGGTCAAGGCAGGTGGCAGATAAGGATGTCAGATTTTTGGCCAAGGGTGTAGTAAGTGGGTGGCAAGGATAGTCAGTTTTCAGGCAGGGGACGAGCCCCATCATTGGTGTCAGTGGGAGGAATAATGGTCCATCATTGGTGTCAGTGGGAGGAATAATGGCCCATCGTTGGTGTCAGTGGCAGAAATGATGCCCCACCATCGGTGTCAGTGAAGAGAATAGGTCCTTTTATCGGAGGGAAGAATAGTGCTTCGAGGGTCAGATAAAGATAAGCCAAGGGCCACATATGGCCCCTGGGCCACAATTTGGAGCTCACTGCTCTAGAGGGAGACTTTTCAGGGTTACATTTGAAATCGCCATAAAAGCACATAAGACATAATGACAGTCGGACGGAGAACGACTTCTAACTAAACATTATAATAATACCTCGACGTGTGCTCCCCTAGAACACCAGCACCATCTCCGCCCAGACAAGGCCGAACATTTCCATTTGCGGGTAACTCCTCGGAATCAGAGCTCTCCGACATGCGCCGCTGACAGGACAGACGTGTTTTTAGGAAGATTTTAGGGAGATCGAATTTTGTGTGGGTAAGGGTGGGGACTGGAAAGGTCGTCATTAGTCCTGTGATGGGAAGGCAATGTCGCGGGCCATTACTTCCACTTTCACCGCTGTTAGATCAGATTTTCTGCCTGCGAAATGCCAGCTGCACCCACCCGCTGATCTCATAATGTCTCCCGTTCTGGTGCCTAATGCTCCATGCACTGGCAGTCCAAGACGGGCCGCCCAGCGAGGGGTTAAATGGGAATTCGCATGCCGAAAGGAAGCAACCGCAAGGCTCGCTTGGTGCAAAACGGCCGACGATTTCCTTGAAGGCTCAACAGTGGTAGTGCAGGCCGTCTGGTCAGGTGGTTACCCCAATGTGGTCTTGCAGCGCTGAGGTCCTGGTCATGGAGCTGGTAGGTTCTCCTTCAGATCGTGACGGTTTATTCCTCACACTCTAGAAAAGCACACGATTTCGCGTGCGTTCCAGACGCACATAGAGGTGAACCGAAGAGTTAATGAGCCCCAAATTCCTCCCCCTTTGCCTCTCTATGGTGTAGTCAAGCGAGCAGGGGAGGACTGACATCTCATGGGGCCCCCGGGCAATAGGGAATCATGGGGCCCCTGTGTCCTTGCCCACACTCAAAGCACACCCAAAAAAGCCTATAAAAGGTACCAGGGGCATTGCATGGGGCCCCCTACTGACCCCGGGTCAGCACCCGAGTGCTCGAATGGTCAGTCCGCCCCTGCAAGCGAGTTACATATTCATCGCCCCTCCAAAAAAAAAAATCGATAGAGTCAAATCCACCCTAGTGAGCCGCAGAGTCCTCCTCGCCTTCCCCCTCCGATAACCGTCCACTCTGCTATTTCATATCTAACCTCGGTAGATAGAGGGGCCCCAAAGCGTTCACCACCGCTGCAAGGCACCGCTCACCAGCTGCATTCACAACGTGCGCCCCATGTGATAACCTTTCCTTATGAATTATTCATCCCCCCCCATTCTACCGCATCCAAGTAAAAGCTTATTAGCCCCGGAATGACTTAGTGGCCTCTATGGGCCTCAATGACTTAGTAGCCTCTAGGGGCCTCCATGCGGCTCCAGGATCTCGCATCGCCTCCTTACCAGTTTTTTCTTTTTGTGTTACAGATTCCGCAGATGATTCCGCCATGTTTGTGATTGGAACAGTACTGTACAGGAACCTGGGAGGATTCCTCACCCTGCAGAGGTGAGATACCAAACCTCTCCTAGTTATGTTCTTATAGATAGAATTCATTTGAAAATTAAGGTAAATCTTCAATTTCATGATCTAAACACATGCAAAAAAAAACAATGGTGCAATTTAAAGGATACGATTCACCATGGCTGGAATTCCAAATTTGCAGGTTGGGTGAAAAATTGTTTTCCAAAATTCCAACTTCTTCCAACTCAACTCTTTTGGAAAGCCTTCCCAGTGGAGGATGTTATAGCAACAAAGGCGGGGGGGGGGGGGGGGAGTACCTCTATATTAATATCCATGGGGGGGGGGGGTTATCTCTGTATTACTGTCCATGGGGGGGTTATCTCTATATTAATGTTCATGGTTTTGGAATGAGATGTCCAACAAGGTGTCAGGTGTCCACAATTCCTGGCCATGTAGTGGAGGAGTGCACAGAGCTATAAACATAGCTACAAAGCTGTGACCATTGTGGTTATCGAAGCCAATAACAAAGCCATTGGCCGTCATGCCAGTGCCGACACGTGCTCCCATGTACAAAGCCAGCTCCATAAAGACATGGTTGACCAGTTTGTTGTGGGGGAACTCAAGTGTCCTGTGCAGAGCCCTGACCTCAACTCTACTGAATGCCTTTAGGATGAATTGAAATGCCGATCGCGTGCCAGGTCTTCTCATCCAACATCAGTACTTGAACTCGCCAGTGGATGCAAATTCCTCCGCCATCTTGTGGAAAGTCTTCCCTGAAGAGTGGAAGCTGATATACTGTAGCCACAAAGGGGTCAACTCCATATTAATGGCCATTGGGGAACTCTATTATAATGGCCCTAGTTTTTAGAATGAGATGTCTAGTTCCATAAAGACATGGTTTGGTGTCGAGGAACTTGAGTGTCCTGCACAGAGCCCTGACCTCAACCCTACTGAGCACCTTTAGGATGAATTGAAATGCCGATCGCGAGCCAGGTCTTCTCTTCCAACATCAGTACTTGAACTCACCAGTGGATGCAAATTCCTTTGCGGTCTTGTGGAAAGTCTTCCCTGAAGAGTGGAGGATGATATAAATGGCCACTGGGGAACTTTATTATAATGGCCTAGTTTTTAGAATGAGATGTCTAGCTCCAAAAAGACATGGTTTGGTGTGGAGGAACTTCAGTGTCCTGCACAGAGCCCTAACCTCAACCCTACTGAACACCTTTAGGATGAATTGAAATACCAATTGTAAGCCAGGTCTTCTCATCCAACATCAGTACTTGAACTCGCCAGTGGATGCAAATTCCTTCGCCATCTTGTGGAAAGTCTTCCCTGAAGAGTGGAGGCTGATATAGCCACAAAGGGGTCAACTCCATATTAATGGTCATTGGGGAACTCTATTATAATGGCCCTAGTTTTTAGAATATGTCTAGCTCCATAAAGACATGGTTTGGTGTAGAGGAACTTGAGTGTCCTGCACAGAGCCTTGTCCTCAACCCTACTGAACACCTTTAGGATAAATTGAAATGCCGATCGCGAGCCAGGTCTTCTCATCCAACATCAGTACTTGAACTCACCAGTGGATGCAAATTCCTTTGCGGTCTTGTGGAAAGTCTTCCCTGAAGAGTGGAGGATGATATAAATGGCCACTGGGGAACTTTATTATAATGGCCTAGTTTTTAGAATGAGATGTCTAGCTCCATAAAGACATGGTTTGGTGTGGAGGAACTTCAGTGTCCTGCACAGAGCCCTGACCTCAACCCTACTGAGCACCTTTAGGATGAATTGAAATACCAATTGTAAGCCAGGTCTTCTCATCCAACATCAGTACTTGAACTCGCCAGTGGATGCAAATTCCTCCGCCATCTTGTGGAAAGTCTTCCCTGAAGAGTGGAGGCTGATATAGCCACAAAGGGGTCAACTCCATATTAATGGTCATTGGGGAACTCTATTATAATGGCCCTAGTTTTTAGAATGAGATGTCTAGCTCCATAAAGACATGGTTTGGTGTGGAGGAACTTGAGTGTCCTGTGCAGAGCCTTGTCCTCAACCCTACTGAACACCTTTAGGATAAATTGAAATGCCGATCGCGAGCCAGGTCTTCTCATCCAACATCAGTACTTGAACTCACCAGTGGATGCAAATTCCTCTGCGATTTTGTAGAACGTCTTCCCTGAAGAGTGGAGGATGATATTAATGGCCATTGGGGAACTCTATTATAACGGCCCTAGTTTTTAGAATGAGATGTCTAGCTCCAGAAAGACATGGTTTGGTGTGGAGGAACTTCAGTGTCCTGCACAGAGCCCTGATCACAACCCTACTGAGCACCTTTAGGATGAATTGGAATGCTGATGGTGAGCCTTCCACATCCAACATCAGGATCTGAGCTCACAAATGGGCATAAATTCCCACGAATACTCTGAAAACTTTTGTTGAAAGTCTTCCTAGAAGAGTGAAGGATGTTATAGCCACAAGAAAAGAGAAGCCCCTCCCCTCATATTAACAGCCATGGTTTTCAGAATGGACCATAAAGCGTCCATAAGCCCAAATACAATCCTTCCCCAAAACATGCATTGGCATACTCGGCAGTACCTGGGATAGAAGCTCACAGTGTGCAGTGAAATCCAAGCAAGCCATTTCAGTACAGTAGAGGAGCCGGTTCGGCTGTGCAAGACTGAAGGGAAGGCCAGAGGTCAGATTTGGGTTCGTTGGCTACATTGGCATCTGCAGCTTAGCCCCCTACTCTGGGCCACCAAGATCCTCCACAGCCTCCTATAGCCTGACTGAGAAGCGTGGTCTCTTCATCCCTTCAGTGGATAGGTTTCCTCATTTTTCCTGCATTCTCCGAAGCGGGCGATACACTTGTGTTACATTTTACCGTGTGGAAGCCCTCAGCATAATGGGCTTTTATCTCCATTCAGACCAAATGGACCTTGAAATAAGATGACCACACTTAAGTTGATGTCCAGGCTGAAATATTATCTTATTATTGGCATCTTCTGTGGCCACAGGCTACGGCGCTGACTCCACGGTTACATCCATCCATCTCAGCCCAGCAGGGGGCCAAAGAAACGGTTAACACGAGGGAATGGGGTCCATCTTCATGACATTGTAGCGGAGGGTCATTGTTCTCCACATGGCCAGAAGGGTTGACATTAAATGCTCCCCACCCCATAGAACCCAGGAGATGAGTGTGGGGGGGAAGCGGGGTCTGGGCGGCTGTGCACGGGAAGGCGCGCTCCTGCAGCTTTCCAAGAGGCGCTCTGGGCTGTGCGTTTTGCGAGAATGGATTCTCCATCTTCCTTTAAGACGGAGGCAGCGGCAGAAACATCCCAAGGCAGCACGCCGAATCTGTTCCGCGCTGATTAGCAGCGCTACAGCCTCCTCCGGGCCGTGACTATTTTTTTTTTTTTCCTTCTAAGGCCGTCTTATTAAAACGCAAACGCGTCCCTTTATTCTGCCCGGGCCAATTAGCCGACTGAAATTGCTTCGGTTTATTTATTTATTTTTACACACTAGCTGAAAGCGGGCGAGCAAATAAAAGGCAGCGGATCAGGATGATTGCCTTGTTTGTTTTTGTTACAGGGAGGGAAACTAAACCTATTTGGAGTTCTAAAGAACGCAGCGAAGAAAACTGCAGCGCACTTTAATGAGAGTCATCCCGGCCATTGCTAATTATCGCTCTCCTGTATGAACTCCACCCAAAACTGAGAAAAAAAATAGGTTTGGCTATTCCTAGAGAGGCATCTGTTTAAAGGCTTTTGGCTATTTAGGAGAACAGGAAGTGAAAGGAGATCTTTCCAATGGAAGAGAAATCCTGCCAAGGGAGCAGCTGTCCCCCCCGGGAGATTTCCCTTTTATTCCTGATCTGGGAATGATGCAAAATCTGGATTTACCTTCAGTTTTATCCCTCGGTGATCAGGACAGTTGAAGGGAGGAAATCTCTCTAATGCACGGGTGTCAAACTGGCGGCCCTCCAGCTGTTGCCAAACTACAAGTCCCATGAGGAACTGAAAGACTGGCAGTTACAAGCATGACTCCCAAAGGCAGAGGCATGATGGGACTTGTAGTTTGGCAACAGCTGGAGGGCCACCAGTTTGACACCCCTGGTCTAATGGGAACACAGTCTACAATAAAAACCTGACGGAGGTTCTAACTAGTGATCAGCCGAATTCACCTAGGTTCAGTTCAGTTTGTCTTGGGATGCTTTTGGTTTGGTCTGGTCTCGGTCTGGCCTGATCTGGTCTTATTCTCGATCTGGTCTTGCACTGGTCATGGCCTGATCTTGTTTAGTCTTGGTTTGGTCTGGTTCTGGTTTTGGTCTGGTCTAGTCTAGGTCTGATCTTGGTCTAGTTTCAGTCTGGTCATGGTTTCGTCTTAGTCATGGTCTGGTTTTGGTCTAGGTCTGGTCTTGGTCTGGTCTAGTCTAGGTCTGATCTTGGTCTAGTTTTGGTCTGGTCATGGTCTCATCTTGGACATGGTCTGGTTTTAGTCTAGGTCTGGTATGGTTTTGGTCTAGGTCTGGTTTTGGTCTGGTCTTGGTCTGGTCTAGTCTAGGTCTGATCTTGGTCTAGTTTTGGTCTGGTCATGGTCTCATCTTGGTCATGGTCTGGTTTTAGTCTAGGTCTGGTATGGTTTGGTCTAGGGCTGGTTTTGGTCTGGTAGTGGTCTTGTCTAGTCTAGGTCTGATATTGGTTTAGTTTCAGTCTGGTCATGGTCTCGTCTTGGTCTGGTTTTTGTGGAAGTTTTGGTCTAGGTCTGGTTTTGGTCTGGTCCTATATGGTCTTGGTTTTCTCAGGGCTAGGTCTGGTCTGTTTTGGTCATGGTCTAGGTTTGGTCTTAAACAAATTCAAATAAAAAAAAAATCAGGCTTATTGCAATTTAGTGTATACCAAAGAACAAATATATCTGAGTGCAAAATATGAATAAGCGTAAAAAAAAAAAGTTGCACTGTCTCCTTTAGACATATCCCAGTTCAGTTTGTCTTGGGATGCTTTTTGGTTTGGTCTGGTCTCAGTTTGGCCTGATCTGGTTTAGTCTTGGTTTGGTCTGGGTCTGGTTTTGGTCTGGTCTTGGTCTGGTCTAGTGTAGGTCTGATCTTGGTCTAGTTTTGGTTTGGTCATGGCCTTGGTCTGGTCTAGTCTAGGTCTAGACCAGGTCTAGTCTAGGTCTGATCTTGGTCTAGTTTCGGCTTGGTCATGGTCTCGTCTTGGTCATGGTTTTGGTCTAAGGCTGGTATGGTTTTGGTCTGGTCCTATATGGTCTTGGTTTTCTCAGGGCTAAGTCTGGTCTGTTTTGATCATGGTCTAGATTTGGTCTTAAACAAATTCAAATTGAAGTAAAATTCAGGCTTATTCCAATTTAGTGTATACCAAAGAACAAATATGTATGAGTACAAAATATAAATAAGCGTCAAAAATAAAAAAAAATGTTGCACTGTCCCCTTTAGACATATCCCGTAACCAAGACCAAAAATAAAGGGTTAATGAAAGTTAGTCTGGTCTTGTTCTGACCTTGGTCATAACAAAGGATCGGGGGCTGAATCCAAATCCAATTAGTTCTGGTCTTAGTTTGGTCTATTTCTGATCTTAGATTGTAAGCTCTAACAAGCCGGCCTTCTGAATCCTCCTGTATTGTAACTGTACTGTGTGCCCTTATGTTGTAAAGCGCTGCGCAAACTGTTGGCGCTATATAAATCCTAATGATAATCTAGGTTTGGCCTTGGTCTGGTCCTTGGCTAATCATGGTCAAGGTCTGGCCTTGGCCTGGTCTCTTCTTGGTCTGGTCTTGATCTGGTGTGTTCTTCGTTTGGTCTGGTCTAGGTCTAGGCTTGGTTTTGCTTTGGTCTTGTCTTGGTCAGAACCTTACAAAGGTTTGGGTGCCGAATCCAAATCCAATTAGGCCTGGTCTTGGTCTGGTCTATGTCTGATCTAGGTTTGGTCTTGATCTGGTCTTTGCTTGATCACGGTCAAGGTCTGGTCTTGGCCTGGTCTCTTCTTGGTCTGGTCTTGATCTGGTGTGGTCTTCGTTTGGTCTGGTCTAGGTCTAGGCTCGGTTTGGCCTTGGTCTGGTCTTGATCAGAACCTTACAAAGGTTTGGGTGCCAAATCCAATTAGGCCTGGTCTTGGTCTGGTCTATGTCTGATCTAGGTTTGGTCTTGATCTGGCCTTTGCTTGATCATGGTCAAGGTCTAATCTTGGCCTGGTCTATTCTAGGCCTGGTCTTGCTCTAGTCTTGATCTGGTGTGGTCTTGGTCTGGTCTAGGTCTGATTTGGTCTTGGTCTAGGTCTGGTCCTGATTTGGCCTTGGTCTGGTCTTGGTCAGAACCTTACAAAGTTTTGGGTGCCAAATCCAGATCCAATTAAGCCTGGTCTTGGCCTGGTCTATGTCTGATCTAGGTTTGGTCTTGATCTGGTCTTTGCTTGATCACGGTCAAGGTCTGATCTTGGCCTGGTCTATTCTAGGTCTGGTCTTGCTCTGGTCTTGATCTGGTGTGGTCTTGTCTGGTCTTGGTCAGAACCTTACAAAGGTTTGGGTGCCAAATCCAATTAGGCCTGGTCTTGGTCTGGTCTATGTCTGATCTAGGTTTGGTCTTGATCTGGTCTTTGCTTGATCATGGTCAAGGTCTGATCTTATCCTGGTCTATTCTAGGCTTGGTCTTGCTCTGGTCTTGATCTGGTGTGGTCTTGGTCTGGTCTAGGTCTGATTTGGTCTTGGGCTAGGTCTGGCCTTGATTTGGCCTTGGTCTGGTCTTGGTCAGAACCTTACAAAGGTTTGGGTGCCAAATCCAAATCCAATTAAACCTGGTCTTGGTCTGGTCTATGTCTGATCTAGGTTTGGTCTTGATCACGTTTTTGCTTGATCACTGTCAAGGTTTGGTCTTGGCCTAGTCTATTCTAGGTCTGGTCTTGATCTGGTCTTGATGTGCTTTGGTCTTGCACTGGTCTAGGTCTGCTGTGGTCTTGGTCTGGTCTAGGTCTGCTTTGGTCTTGGTCTGGTCTAGGTCTGCTTTGGTCTTGGTCTAGGTTTGGTCTTGATCAGGTTTTTGCTTGATCACTGTCAAGGTTTGGTCTTGGCCTAGTCTATTCTAGGTCTGGTCTTGATCTGCTGTGGTCTTGGTCTGATCTAGGTCTGCTTTGGTCCTGGTCTAGGTCTGGTCTTGATTTGGCCTTGTACTGGTCTTGGTCAGAACCTTACAAATTCCCCCAAATAATCAGATAACTCCACCCCCCCCATCCTGTATAAATTCTAATTTCTGCATTTCCACAATTTCCGCGCTCATTCTCCTCGGTAATGGAGGAGAAGTCTTCATTTCCTGCATGTGATTATCAGATGATTGGGATCTCAGATCTGAAGCCTTATTACCGTCTTTCACCGACTTCAGATGTGCTGTATGGAGGACGAGGCGGGAATTCGGCTTCATCTGAAGAGCCGATAATTACAATTCAAAGGGAATTTCAGGTGAAGAAATAAGATGGATTATTAGCATTCCGAAGACAAGTCGGCTAATACATTAGGCTGGACCGATAAAGAAGAACTCCGGAGTCAAAAAACATTCACTGAAATATTTTCTTCCATTGCCACACAGGATATAAATCCACCTTGAGTGGGCCGAATGCCTTTTCAAACCCAGATATTACCTTGTAAAAGCAGCAGTAACATCATCACTGGGCTGTATATAGCCTGAGCAAAAAGCAGAGCTGTGGGAGGGGCTGAGCAGGCCCCACCCACTACAGAAAACTATGGGAGGGGGCGGAGACTAGACCAGGGTGACCAATCAATCTGCACAAGGAAAGAGAGCGCAGAGCTGTGGGAAGGGCAGAGGAACCCTAGAAACCCAATTACGCTGGTGGTCAGTGGGAAGAATGTCCCTTACATTGGGGGTCAGTGGGAAGAATGTCCCTTACATTGGGGGTCAGTGGGAAGAATGTCCCTTACATTGGTGGTCAGTGGGAAGAATGTCCCTTACATTGGGGGTCAGTGGGAAGAATGTCCCTTACATTGGGGGTCAGTGGGAAGAATGTCCCTTACATTGGGGGTCAGTGGGAAGAATGTCCCTTACATTGGGGGTCAGTGGGAAGAATGTCCCTTACATTGGTGATCAGTGGGAAGAATGTCCCTTACATTGGGGGTCAGTGGGAAGAATGTCCCTTACATTGGGGGTCAGTGGGAAGAATGTCCCTTACATTGGGGGTCAGGGGGAAGAATGTCCCTTACATTGGGGGTCAGTGGGAAGAATGTCCCTTACATTGGGGGTCAGTGGGAAGAATGTCCCTTACATTGGGGGTCAGTGGGAAGAATGTCCCTTACATTGGGGGTCAGTGGGAAGAATGTCCCTTACATTGGGGGTCAGTGGGAAGAATGTCCCTTACATTGGGGGTCAGTGGGAAGAATGTCCCTTACATTGGGGGTCAGTGGGAAGAATGTCCCTTACATTGGTGGTCAGTGGGAAGAATGTCCCTTACATTGGGGGTCAGTGGGAAGAATGTCCCTTACATTGGGGGTCAGTGGGAAGAAGGTCTTTTACATTGGTGGTTAGTGGGAAGAATGTCCCTTACATTAACACCCTCATTAATACCTTCTCCTTCAGTCCTCGTCGGCTCTTCTCCTTTAACTCTCCACTTTCTCCGCCTCCACCCCCACCCAGCACCTCACTCACTGCCCACGAGATTGCACACCACTTCCAAAACAAGATTGACGCAATTCGTAGGGACATCGCCACCACACAGACACCCACCTCACCTAGCATCCCTCACACCATACCTCCCCCAACACTGTCCTCCTTTGACCTCGCTACCACCGAAGAGGTCCTTAAGGTCTTCTCAGAAGCCCGCCTCACCACCTGCCCCCTGGATCCTGTCCCCTCACAACTCCTTTGGTCACCCTCCTCTTCCATCCTATTCTCCTTTCCTCACATCTTCAATCTCTCCCTCTCTACAGGTACCTTCCCCTCCCCTCTAAAGCACGCACACATCACCCCCATACTTAAGAAACCCTCCCTGGACCCCACCAACCTGAACAACCTCAGACCCATCTCCCTGCTGCCATTTACCTCTAAACTCTTAGAAAGCTTAGTCTACAATGCCTGAGCTCCTCCCACCTCACCGACAACCTTCTCGACCCTTTACAGTCTGGCTTCTGCCCCCTACACTCCACTGACACCCCCCCCCTACTAAAGCTCTCTAGTGACCTACTAACTGCAAAGACCAAGGGCCACTACTCTGTACTCTTACTACTCCACCTCTCCACGGCTTTTGACACGGTTGACCATCCCCTCCTCTTCAAAAAACTCCACTCTCTTGGCCACAGAGACTCTGCTCTCTCCTGGTTCTCCTCCTATCTATCTCAGAGCTCCTTCAGTGTTACCTATAACGCTGCCACCTCCTCTTCACTCTGTCTTTCTGTAGGGGTCCCTCAAGGTTCTGTCCTTGGACCCCCTTCTCTTCTCCATCTACACCTCCTCCCTAGGTCACTTGATAAAACTCCCACGGCTTCAACTACCACCTCTATGCCGACAACACACAAATCTATCTGTCTACCCCTCACCTCACCCCTTCAGTCTCCTCCTCACCTCACCCCTTCAGTCTCCTCCTCACCTCACCCCTTCAGTCTCCTCCTCCCCTCACCCCTTCAGTCTCCACCCGCATCGCTAGCCTACTAAGCGACATATCAGCATGGATGTCACTCCACTCCCTCAAACTCAATCTTTCCAAAACTGAGCTCCTAGTATTCCCCCCAGCCCGCGCCCCTTCCCGACTTCTCCATAAATATCGCTAACACCATCCTCAGTCCCTCCCCTCACGCCAGGGTACGAGGTGTAATCCTAGACTTCCATCTGTCCTTGCAGCCCCAGATCCAATCGCTGACAAAATCTTGTAGACTTCACCTCCGCAACATCTCCAACTTCCACAACATCTCCAACCTCTGCAACATCTCCAACCTCCGCAACACCTCCAACCTCCGCAACACCTCCAACCTCCGCAACACCTCCAACCTCCGCAACACCTCCAACCTCCACAACATCTCCAACCTCTGCAACATCTCCAACCTCCGCAACACCTCCGACCTCCACAACATCTCCACCTCCGCAACACCTCCAACCTCTGCAACATCTCCAACTCCACAACACCTCCAACCTCCGCAACATCTCTAACCTCCACAACATCTCCAACCTCCACAACATCTCCAACCTCCGCCAAATCTCCAACCGCCACAACATCTCCAACCTCCGCAACACCTCCAACCTCCGCAACATCTCCAACCACCGCAACACCTCCAACCTCCGCAACACCTCCAACCTCCGCAACACCTCCAACCTCCGCAACATCTCTAACCTCCGCAACATCTCCAACCCCCGCCACATCTCCAACCGCCACAACATCTCCAACCTCCGCAACACCTCCAACCTCCGCAACATCTCCAACCTCCGCAACATCTGCAAGATATGGCCATTCCTAACCCCAGAAAATACTAAGCAACTTATTCCCTCCCTGGTTATCTCTCGCCTCGACTACTGTAACTCCCTCCTCATTGGCCGACCTCATCGCAGGCTATCCCCTCTCCAGTCTATCATGAATGCTGCTGCCAGACTCATCCACCTTACTAACCATTCTGTAAATCCCACCCCTCTCTGCCAATCCCTCCACTGGCATCCACTCAGTGTCCTCCATCCCTCTCTGCCAATCCCTCCACTGGCCTCCACCCCTCTCTGCCAATCCCTCCACTGGCATCCACTCAGTGTCCTCCATCCCTCTCTGCCAATCCCTCCACTGGCCTCCACTCAGTGTCCTCCACCCCTCTCTGCCAATCCCTCCACTGGCCTCCATTCAGTGTCCTCCACCCCTCTCTGCCAATCTCTCCACTGGCCTCCACTCATTGTCCTCCACCCCTCTCTGTCAATTCCTTCACTGGCCTCCACTCAGTGTCCTCCACCCCTCTCTGCCAATCCCTCCACTGGCCTCAAGTCAGTGTCCTCCACCCCTCTCTGCCAATCCCTCCACTGGCCTCCATTCAGTGTCCTCCACCCCTCTCTGCCAATCCCTCCACTGGCCTCAAGTCAGTGTCCTCCACCCCTCTCTGCCAATCCCTCCACTGGCCTCCATTCAGTGTCCTCCACCCCTCTCTGCCAATCCCTCCACTGGCCTCCATTCAGTGTCCTCCACCCCTCTCTGCCAATCCCTCCACTGGCCTCCATTCAGTGTCCTCCACCCCTCTCTGCCAATCCCTCCACTGGCTCCCAGTTGCCCAACGGATAAAATTCAAAACACTAACATTGACATATAAAGCCATTTATAACTCCGCCCCAAATTACATCACCGATTTTATCTCTAAATATCACCTCGCAAGACCTCTTTCTCTCTAGCTCCCTTGTCTCCTCCTCCCATGCTTGTCTCCAAGACTTCTCCAGGGCATCACCCATCCTCTGGAACTCCCTACCCCAATCTATCAGATTATCACCTACTCTACTTGCCTTTCGGCGTTCACTGAAAACCTCTCTCTTCAGGGAAGCCTACCCCTCCCTCTGCTAATTCTGGAATCCTCTACTCTTCCAACCACTCCATCCCCCACAGTGACTACCTACTGTACCACTCACCCCGCCCTCCTAGATTGTAAACTCCCAGGATCAGGGCCTCCCTCCTAGATTGTAAGCTCCCAGGATCAGCCCCTCCCTCCTAGATTGTAAACTCCCAGGATCAGGGCCTCCCTCCTAGATTGTAAACTCCCAGGATCAGCCCCTCCCTCCTAGATTGTAAACTCCCAGGATCAGACCCTCCCTCTTAGATTGTAAGCTCCCAGGATCAGCCCCACCCTCCTAGATTGTAAACTCCCAGGATCAGGGCCTCCCTCCTAGATTGTAAGCTCCCAGGATCAGCCCCTCCCTCTTAGATTGTAAACTCCTAGGATCAGCCCCTCCCTCTTAGATTGTAAGCTCCCAGGATCAGGGCCTCCCTCTTAGATTGTAAGCTCCCAGGATGAGGGCCTCCCTCCTAGATTGTAAGCTCCCAGGATCAGCCCCTCCCTCCTAGATTGTAAGCTCCCAGGATCAGACCCTCCCTCTTAGATTGTAAGCTCCCAGGATCAGCCCCACCCTCCTAGATTGTAAACTCCCAGGATCAGCCCCTCCCTCCTAGATTGTAAACTCCCAGGATCAGCCCCTCCCTCTTAGATTGTAAGCTCCCAGGATCAGCCTCTCCCTCCTAGATTGTAAACTCCCAGGATCAGCCCCTCCCTCTTAGATTGTAAGCTCCCAGGATCAGGGCCTCCCTCTTAGATTGTAAGCTCCCAGGATCAGCCCCTCCCTCCTAGATTGTAAACTCCCAGGATCAGCCCCTCCCTCCTAGATTGTAAGCTCCCAAGATCAGGGCCTCCCTCTTAGATTGTAAGCTTCCAGGATCAGCCTCTCCCTCCTAGATTGTAAGCTCCCAGGATCAGCCTCTCCCTCCTAGATTGTAAACTCCCAGGATCAGCCCCTCCCTCTTAGATTGTAAGCTCCCAGGATCAGGGCCTCCCTCTTAGATTGTAAGCTCCCAGGATCAGGCCCTCCCTCCTAGATTGTAAACTCCTAGGATCAGCCCCTCCCTCTTAGATTGTAAGCTCCCAGGATCAGGGCCTCCCTCTTAGATTGTAAACTCCCAGGATCAGGGCCTCCCTCTTAGATTGTAAGCTCCCAGGATCAGCCCCTCCCTCCTAGATTGTAAACTCCCAGGATCAGCCCCTCCCTCCTAGATTGTAAACTCCCAGGATCAGGTCCTCCCTCCTAGATTGTAAGCTCCCAGGATCAGCCTCTCCCTCCTAGATTGTAAGCTCCCAGGATCAGCTCCTCCCTCCTAGATTGTAAGCTCCCAGGATCAGCCTCTCCCTCCTAGATTGTAAGCTCCCAGGATCAGCTCCTCCCTCCTAGATTGTAAGCTCCCAGGATCAGCCTCTCCCTCCTAGATTGTAAGCTCCCAGGATCAGCCCCTCCCTCTTAGATTGTAAGCTCCCAGGATCAGCCCTCCCTCCTAGATTGTAAACTCCCAGGATCAGGGCCCTCCCTCCTAGATTGTAAACTCCCAGGATCAGGGCCCTCTTATCCCTCTTGTATTGATCTGTATTGTCTCCCGTTATATTGTAAAGTGCTGAGCACACTGTTGGCGCCATAAATCCTGTATAATAATAATAATAATAATAATATAAATCCTGTATAATAATGATACATTGGGGGTCAGATTACGGGACTCCTGGAGATCTCTGGAGGAATCTGGTTGGAAGTCTTTTTCTTGTTATTTTCTTAGTTTGATACATTTATAATATTTCCGGTTTCTAGGAATGTGACGGTCCTGAATTCTCGGGTGATTTCGGTGACGGTGAAGCCCTCCCCCCGCAGCACCTCCGTCCCTCTGGACATCGAGTTCTCCCACCTGTACAATGTAAGTAGACGACTTTGATTTGTTGCTTCTGATGAATTTCCATCCCGGGGAACTTCGTCATGAAATGTTCGGGAGGTTCGGAGGGATTGGAAGGTTTGGGGGGTTCGGAGGGATTGAGGCGTTCGGGGGTTCAGGGGGATCGAGGGGTTTGGGGGGTTCAGGGGGATCGAGGGGTTCGGGGGGGATCGGAGGGTTCGGGGGGGATCAGGGGGGTTCGGGTGTTTGATTTCGGGGATCACGGCTGACCACCTGGAATGAGGAATAAATGTATTTCTTCATTAAAAGGTTGAGCAGCCAATGGGAGGGCGGAGATCGCTGCACAGCACTGCCGGGAGATCAATGTTGGGTTTCGCAGATATTGGGGATGTCACCCCGAAACTGTCTCTGCAGGAGGGATTCCCCAATCTCACAATATGCAGTGAAATAATGCGCCTCATGTTGTCATTATAAAGCCGTCCTGGAGCTCCATTCAGAGACTTTGCCTAGGCTGGGATGATGTCATCAGTCTGCTGCAGGCAGGAGGAGGCATTCCCTCAGTCTCCCCTCCCCCAGTGATCAGACTGAACATTGTAACTTTGTAGAAGGAGGAGGAGGCGTTCCCTCAGTCTCCCCTCCCCCAGTGATCAGACTGTACATTGTAACTTTGTAGAGGGAGGAGGGGGCGTTTCCTCAGTCTCCCCTCCCCCAGTGATCAGATTGTACATTGTAACTTTGTAGAAGGAGGAGGAGGCATTTCCTCAGTCTCCCCTCCCCCAGTGATCAGACTGTACATTGTAACTTTGTAGAAGGAGGAGGAGGAGGCATTTCCTCAGTCTCCCCTCCCCCAGTGATCAGGTTGTACATTGTAACTTTGTAGAAGGAGGAGGAGGCATTTCCTCAGTCTCCCCTCCCCCAGTGATCAGACTGTACAGTGTAACTTTGTAGCAAGTCACAATGTGGCATTTGTGAACACGGCCGGGATCTGCACAGACACCGGGACTGACATGATTGTGTGATCTCTGAGCCGACATCCCATCCCAGGCAGTGATGATGTCCCTGGAAGATGCCGGAATAGAGATGGTACTTCTTCTGGGGAGGAGATCAGATGGTGGCGTTGTCGTGAGATCTCCGGGGTTGTCGTGTGATCTCCGGGGTTGTCTTGTGATCTCCGGGGGAGTCCTGTGATCTCCGGGGGAGTCCTGTGATCTCCGGGGTTGTCTTGTGATCTTCGGGGTTGTCGTGTGATCTCCGGGGGAGTCGTGTGATCTCCGGGGGAGTCGTGTGATCTCCGGGAGAGTCGTGTGATCTCCGGGGGAGTCGTGTGATCTCCGGGGGAGTCGTGTGATCTCCGGGGTTGTCGTGTGATCTCCGGGGTTGTCGTGTGATCTCCGGGGTTGTCGTGTGATCTCCGGGGTTGTCGTGCGATCTCCGGGGGAGTCGTGTGATCTCCGGGGTTGTCGTGTGATCTCCGGGGGAGTCGTGTGATCTCCGGGGTTGTCGTGTGATCTCCGGGGTTGTCGTGTGATCTCCGGGGTTGTCGTGTGATCTCCGGGGTTGTCGTGTGATCTCCGGGGGAGTCGTGTGATCTCCGGGGGAGTCATGTGATCTCCGGGGTTGTTGTGCGATCTCCGGGGTTGTTGTGCGATCTCCGGGGTTGTCGTGCGATCTCCGGGGTTGTCGTGCGATCTCCGTGGTTGTCGCGCGATCTCCGTGGTTGTCGCGCGATCTCCGTGGTTGTCGCGCGATCTCCGTGGTTGTCGCGCGATCTCCGTGGTTGTCGCGCGATCTCCGTGGTTGTCGCGCGATCTCCGTGGTTGTCGTGTGATCTCTGGGGGAGTCGTGTGATCTCTGGGGGAGGGGATACGTACATGGAAGGGTCACACGGACCCATCACTCAGCATACATGAACAGGATCCAGGCAGCGCTGGGGTCGCTGATTCAAGTCCCAACCACGGCACCGCCTGCATGTTCTCCCTGTGACTGTGCGGGATTTCTCTCGGTACTCGGGGTCCAAAAACACACTGGGAGGTGTATTGGCTCTCATATGTGTATGTATGTATGTGAGGGACCTTCGATTGCACCTATAAACTACACACGTGTGCCCAGTATGGAGACTATGAAGGACACACGTGTGCCCAGTATGGAGACTATGAAGGATACACGTGTGCCCAGTATGGAGACTATGAATGACACACGTGTGCCCAGTTTGGAGACTATGAAGGACACACATGTGCCCAGTATGGAGACTATGAAGGACACATGTGTGCCCAGTATGGAAACTATGAAGGACACACGTGTGCCCAGTATGGAGACTATGAAGGACACACGTGTGCCCAGTATGGAGACTATGAAGGACACACGTGTGCCCAGTATGGAAACTATGAAGGATACACGTGTGCCCAGTATGGAGACTATGAATGACACACGTGTGCCCAGTATGGAGACTATGAAGGACACACGTGTGCCCAGTTTGGAGACTATGAAGGACACACATGTGCCCAGTATGGAAACTATGAAGGACACACGTGTGCCCAGTATGGAGACTATGAAGGATACACGTGTGCCCAGTATGGAGACTATGAAGGACACACGTGTGCCCAGTATGGAGACTATGAAGGATACACGTGTGCCCAGTATGGAGACTATGAAGGACACACGTGTGCCCAGTATGGAGACTATGAAGGATACACGTGTGCCCAGTATGGAGACTATGAAGGATACACGTGTGCCCAGTATGGAGACTATGAAGGACACACGTGTGCCCAGTATGGAGACTATGAAGGATACACGTGTGCCCAGTATGGAGACTATGAAGGACACACGTGTGCCCAGTATGGAGACTATGAAGGATACACGTGTGCCCAGTATGGAGACTATGAAGGATACACGTGTGCCCAGTATGGAGACTATGAAGGATACACGTGTGCCCAGTATGCAGACTATGAAGGACACACGTGTGCCCGAATTCCGCACGGCATCAGTGTGATTTGGGCTCAAAGTGATCGTTCGATATTAGACGTGACAATCAGGGAAATGTGTGATCCTCGGAGTGCAGGGAATCCTCACAGAGGGTCTTCATCCTTCATGACTCCGGCCACTTGTTATGCGACTTGCCGTGCGATACTGCCATGACATGCGACTTGCCATGCGATATTGCCATGACATGCGACTTGCCGTGTGATATTGCCATGACATGCGACTTGCCATGCGATACTGCCATGACATGCGACTTGCCATGCGATATTGCCATGACATGCGACTTGCCGTGTGATATTGCCATGACATGCGACTTGCCGTGTGATATTGCCATGACATGCGACTTGCCGTGTGATGTTGCCATTACATGTGACTTGCCATGCGATATTGCCATGACATGCGACTTGCCGTGTAATGTTGCCATGACATGCGACTTGCCATGCGATATTGCCATGACATGCGACTTGCCGTGCGATGTTGCCATGACATGCCACTTGCCATGCAATATTGCCATGACATGCGACTTGCCGTGTGATGTTGCCTTGCCATGCGATATTACCATGACATGTGACTTGCCATGCGATACTGCCATGACATGTGACTTGCCATGTGATGTTGCCATGACATGCGACTTGACGTGTGATAGTGCCATGACATGCGAGTTGGAAATCGCATGCCAAGTCGCACCGTATTGTCTGTGATTAAAGGGTTGATATCTGTGCCATCCTGACTCGGCTGGACCCGCATCGATTTCTATAGCAGTACACGCGTGACTTCAGGTGTGACTTGCCCAGACATCCAGTCGCTCCTCGAGTTGGAATGAAGTCATGTGACTGCACAGGAAGTCGCAGCATTCCAGCGTGGGATCGGTGTGACCGCATGTCAGTGTAGATGAGAATGGCGGCGATTGGCCGACAGATTCCAGCCATGTTCTGGTGTGACATGTTTCAGGCCTTAGAACGGCATGACACGTCTACATCATGTACCATGGCGTGTATGAACAGTCGCTGCAGCTCCGCAGCCCCCCAAGGTCGCGGTATTGGCGGCGTGTCATTGGCGTGGTGGAATCAATACCCATCATTAGCCGTGTCCAGCGCTGGCGGACGATCACCTTGCCCCGGGCGCACAATCCGCGTTCAGCTCATCGAATTGTCGTTTAATGTTTGCGCAGAATGCCTCTCCCGGCCCCGCCCACCGCTGTGAGCCGGCCCGGGAGACCGACGCCCACTTTTCCATGCGACGCTTAACGCTGCATTTTTCTCCCCTCTCCGCAGGCGACCACCAACCACACGTGCATCTCCTGGGACGAGACCGACACGTAAGTCAGATTCCTGCATGAACTCTGTGATCCGCCCCCTTCTCTTTTCCAGGTGTGACGCGGCGCGCAGTCGCCCGCAGCAGCCAATCCGATCGCTCTCTGGAGCTCCTCCACGCAGGCGGATTGGCTGATGCGGATTCTTGCGCTCAGTCGTTGGCGTTGAAATATTGTAGAATCGTTCTTCCTGTATATACCAGCGATACATTGTATGTACTTTGTGTCCGAATTCATATCAAATGTTATTATTAATACAGAAATGACGTCATGACGTGAGCCCGGGATCACACTGATGTCTGCGTCATGACGTGAGCCCGGGATCACACTGATGTCTGCGTCATGACGTGAGCCCGGGATCACACTGATGTCTGCGTCATGACGTGAGCCCGGGATCACACTGATGTCTGCGTCATGACGTGAGCCCGGGATCACACTGATGTCTGCGTCATGACGTGAGCCCGGGATCACACTGATGTCTGCGTCATGACGTGAGCTTGGGATCACACTGATGTCTGCGTCATGACGTGAGCCTGGGATCACACTGATGTCTGCATCATGACGTGAACCCGGGATCACACTGATGTCTGCGTCATGACGTGAGCCCGGGATCACACTGATGTCTGCGTCATGACGTGATCCCGGGATCACACTGATGTCTACGTCATGACGTGAGCCCGGGATCACACTGATGTCTGCGTCATGACGTGAGCCCGGGATCACACTGATGTCTGCGTCATGACGTGAGCCCGGGATCACACTGATGTCTGCGTCATGACGTGATCCCGGGATCACACTGATGTCTACGTCATGACGTGATCCCGGGATCACACTGATGTCTGCGTCATGACGTGAGCCCGGGATCACACTGATGTCTGCGTAATGATGTAAGCCTGGGATCACACTGATGTCTGCGTCATGACGTGAGCCCGGGATCACACTGATGTCTGCGTCATGATGTAAGCCTGGGATCACACTGATGTCTGCGTCATGACGTGATCCCGGGATCACACTGATGTCTGCGTCATGACGTGAACCCGGGATCACACTGATGTCTGCGTCATGACGTGTGCCCGGGTTCACACTGATGTCTGCGTCATGACGTGTGCCCGGGTTCACACTGATGTCTGCGTCATGACGTGTGCCCGGGTTCACACTGATGTCTGCGTCATGACGTGTGCCCGGGTTCACACTGATGTCTGCGTCATGACGTGAGCCCGGGTTCACACTGATGTCTGCGTCATGACGTGAGCCCGGGATCACACTGATGTCTGCGTCATGACGTGAGCCCGGGATCACACTGATGTCTGCGTCATGACGTGAACCCGGGATCACACTGATGTCTGCGTCATGACGTGAGCCCGGGATCACACTGATGTCTGCGTCATGACGTGAACCCGGGATCACACTGATGTCTGCGTCATGACGTGAGCCCGGGATCACACTGATGTCTGCGTCATGACGTGAGCCCGGGATCACACTGATGTCTGCGTCATGACGTGAGCCTGGGATCACACTGATGTCTGCGTCATGACGTGAGCCTGGGATCACACTGATGTCTGCATCATGACGTGAACCCGGGATCACACTGATGTCTGCGTCATGACGTGAGCCCGGGATCACACTGATGTCTGCGTCATGACGTGAGCCTGGGATCACACTGATGTCTGCGTCATGACGTGAGCCTGGGTTCTCTGGAGCTCCTCTGTGCAGGCTGGACTGCGGATTGGCTGCTGTGGCTTCTTGCGGTCTGTCGTTTCTGGCGTTGAAATATTGTAGAATCGTTCTTCCTGTATATACCAGCGATACATTGTATATACTTCGTATCCATATTCTTATCAAATGTTATTATTAATACAGCCCTGCGTCATGACGTGAGCCCGTGTTTACACTGATGTCTGCATCATGACGTGTGCCCGGGATTACACTGATGTCTGCGTCATGACGTGAGCCCGTGTTTACACTGATGTCTGCGTCATGACGTGAGCCTGGGATCACACTGATGTCTGCGTCATGACGTGAGCCCGTGTTTACACTGATGTCTGCGTCATGACGTGAGCCCGTGTTTACACTGATGTCTGCGTCATGACGTGAGCCCGTGTTTACACTGATGTCTGCGTCATGACGTGAGCCCGTGTTTACACTGATGTCTGCGTCTTGACTTGAGCCCGGGTTCACACTGATGTCTGCGTCATGACATGAGCCCGGGATTACACTGATGTCTGCGTCATGACGTGAGCCTGGGATCACACTGATGTCTGCGTCATGACGTGAGCCCGTGTTTACACTGATGTCTGCGTCATGACGTGAGCCCGTGTTTACACTGATGTCTGCGCCTTGAATTGAGCCCGGGTTCACACTGATGTCTACGTCATGACGTGAGCCCTGGTTCACAATGATGTCTCCGTCATGACGTGAGCCTGGGATCACACTGATGTCTGCGTCATGACGTGAGCCCAGGTTCTCTGGAACTCCTCCATGCAGGCCAGACTGCGGATTCTTGCGCTCTGTTGTTGCTGGTGTTGAAATATTGTAGAATTGTTCTTCCTATATATACCAGCGATACATTGTATATACTTCGTATCCAAATTCATATCAAATGTTATTATTAATAAAGAAATGTCATTCAGCCCGGGATCACAATGATGTCTGCGTCATGACGTCAGCCCGGGATCACAATGATGTCTGCGTCATGACGTGAGCCTGTGTTCACAATGATGTCTGCGTCATGACGTGAGCCTGTGTTCACAATGATGTCTGCGTCATGACGTGAGCCTGTGTTCACAATGATGTCTGCGTCATGACGTGAGCCCGGGTTCACACTGATGAGGTGCAGAATTTGCAGCGTTTTCTGTTTGAATTCCGCACCGAATCAGAATCGCGCCCCGTTCATGCGAACCGCTGCGGGTGTGTATGTTAACAACACCCCGAAATTGGTCCGCAAAATGTGGTGCGATGTGCAGAATCAGATCCCATAGGTGTCAGTACCCAAGCGATCTGATTCTGGTGTAGACCAAAAAAGGGTCCTGCTCCTTCTTGGTGCGGGTGTGCTGCGATTAGATACAAAATGGCCGATCCGATCACACCGCACACAAGTCATATGATGTGCAGGGAATGCAGTGCGGTTCCTGTGTGAATCACATGCGATGTACTGCACCGTAGCCTTAGTCTAGGTTCACACCCATGCGTTTTCCGCTGCATTTTGCATAAACGCACAGCAGTCCATGTAACACGATTTCCTACGGGACACGTTCACATCTCTGCGTTTTCACCCCGCTGCATTTTTTGGAAAGGGTCGGGAACTTTTTTTTTTTTGGTTCCATAGACTTGGAGACGCTGCAGAAAAGCACGCAGTGTGTTTTTGATGCATTTTTTTATGCTTTTTGCATTTTTATCTGCCAGCAACAAGTAAAAGAAAACGCAAAATGCGTCAAAAACACGTTCAAAAACACAAACTGCATAGGTGTGAATCTTGCCTTACAACCCCCCCTCCCCCCGGTCACATCACACCCGACTTTGAAATCGTGCGACTTACAGTGACGGTGACAGGCTGATTTCAGGTGCGATCTGCCAGACGTGACCGATGTGACCGATCTAATTGTAGACAATAGGCTGCGACTTGGCATGAGAGTCACGTGTCAGCCAATCGCATCCAGTGTGACCGGGGACAGTACAGACACGTTTTGGATGCTTTTCCACATGTGCGTTTTTGATATGTTTCGGTGCGGTTTTGATGTATTTTTTTTACACATTTCAGTTTGTTTTTTATGTACTTTTGACGCGTTTCGGTGTAATTTTAATGTGTTTTTTACGCGTTTCGGTGCTTTTTTTAATGTATTTTTTACACATTTGGTGCGATTTTTATGTATTTTTGACACATTTCAGTGCGATTTTGATGTATTTTTGACACATTTCGGTGCGATTTTGATGTATTTTTGACACATTTCAGTGCGATTTTGATGTATTTTTGACACATTTCGGTGCGATTTTGATGTATTTTTGACACATTTCAGTGCGATTTTGATGTATTTTTGACACATTTCGGTGCGATTTTGCTATATTTTTTATATGTTTCTGTGCGATTTTAATGTATTGTTGATACATTTTAGTGCGACTTTTATGTACTTTTGACACATTTTGGTGCGATTTTGATGTATTTATGACGCATTTCAGTGCAATTTTGATGTATTTTTGACACGTTTCGCTACAATTTTGATGTATTTTTGACACGTTTCGCTACAATTTTGATGTATTTTTGACACGTTGCGGTTTTGATTGTTTTTTTTACGCATTCCGGTGTAGTTTTGATGTATTTTTGATACATTTTAGTGCGATTTTTATGTATTTATGACACGTTGCGGTGCGTTTTTGATGTATATTTGACACGTTTCGGTGCGATTTTGATGTCCTTGTGATACGTTCCGGTTCCGTTTTTTTTATGCACTCCAGTTCCTTCTTTTTCCCTCTCTTTTTATTTCATTTAAATAGGAACATGTTCGATTCAGTGTGTTTTTGATGCGTTTTCAGTGCGTTCCGGTGTGTGTTGGATGTGTTTTACCGCGTTCCAATAGTTCCGTGCATCCGGAACGCACCGGAACTGCAAGCCCTGATGGGAACTATGACACTGGCAACCATTTCACCGACTTTCAGAAAAAAAGCAACTGAACCGCATGGAGTGTGAACCGGCCCTTCATTATGATAATGAAATATTATTGGATGATATCAGTGTTCGGCTCGGTTCACCTGTGTGACCCCTCCCCCTTCCCCTCCCCCACCCCACCCCCAAAGTCATGCGACTTCCAGTGTGCACCGCGACGTGACGGAACTTCAGTGCAGCATTCATGCGACTTTGATGTTTTGAAAAACAAATATAAACCCTCTGAAGTGGCAGCCGGAGCCGCCCCCAGCGGTCAGACGGAGATACAACCGCCATGCGACTTTTGTGATTTTTGCATTGCCGTCGCGTCGCACCGAAGACGCAGGAAAAGTATCGCGGGAACAATATATATATAAATCGCGGCGTAAATTGGTGGATCTCTATAAAGACCTGAAATATATAAAATGTATAAATGAAGATGGCGCCCTTTGACGCCAATGCGTCTTGTCGTGCGGCTTTCCGTGGTCACAGATGTCGCCGCAGTGTGAACCGGGGCCAGAGGCGGACTGACCATTTGGAAACTTGAGTGCTGCCCGAGGGCCCGGGGTCAGTAGGGGGCCCCATGAGATACCCCTGGTACCTTTTTCATAGGCTTTTTTCAGTTTGGGCAAGGACACAGGGGCCCCATGATCCCCTATTGCCCGGGGGCCCCATGAGTTGTCAGTCCGCCCCTGGCTGGTGGTTACTACTGGGGGGGGGTTAGCAGAGCTGGGGGCCCCATGATCCTCTATTGCCCAGGGGCCCCATGAGTTGTCAGTCCGCCCCTGGCTGGTGGTTACTACTGGGGGGGGGGGTTAGCAGAGCTGGGGGCCCCATGATCCTGTATTGCCCGGGGGCCCCATGAGTTGTCAGTCTGCCCTGACCGGGGCTCAGGATTTTCTGGATAACGCAGGAGAGGCACCTTTGTGAGGGAAGAACACATTTTTGGTGGAAGATTTATAATTCAGCGTTCAACATGGCCTTGTGATCAGCACTTGGCGCTGCTGTGCGTTCGCGGGACTCCGCCCCTTTTATTCATCCAGTCTCAGTTCTCAGGGAAACTCCTGTCTGTGATCAGAGATAGACGCATGACATTACCCCAAGTATTGTCCCCGCCCCCCCCATATATACACTATATTGCCCCAAGTATTGTCCCCGCCCCCCCCATATATACACTATATTGCCCCAAGTATTGTCCCCGCCCCCCCCCATATATACACTATATTGCCCCAAGTATTGTCCCCGCCCCCCCCCCGTATATACACTATATTGCCCCAAGTATTGTCCCCGCCCCCCCCCCCCCGTATATACACTATATTGCCCCAAGTATTGTCCCCGCCCCCCCATATATACACTATATTGCCCCAAGTATTGTCCCCGCCCCCCCATATATACACTATATTGCCCCAAGTATTGTCCCCGCCCCCCCCATATATACACTATATTGCCCCAAGTATTGTCCCCGCCCCCCCCATATATACACTATATTGCCCCAAGTATTGTCCCCGCCCCCCCCCATATATACACTATATTGCCCCAAGTATTGTCCCCGCCCCCCCCCATATATACACTATATTGCCCCAAGTATTGTCCCCGCCCCCCCCATATATACACTATATTGCCCCAAGTATTGTCCCCGCCCCCCCCATATATACACTATATTGCCCCAAGTATTGTCCCCGCCCCCCCCCATATATACACTATATTGCCCCAAGTATTGTCCCCGCCCCCCCCATATATACACTATATTGCCCCAAGTATTGTCCCCGCCCCCCCCCATATATACACTATATTACCCCAAGTATTGGTCCGCCGGCCTTCCCACACACATGACCTTTAATGGCCCCCCAGTCTTAGTCCGTAGGGTTCAATATTGAGTTGGCCCCGCCCTTCCCACACACCTGACCTTTAATGGCCCCCCAGTCTTAGTCCGTAGGGTTAAATATTGAGTTGGCCCCGCCCTTTCTACGCACATGACCTTTAATGGCCCCCAGTCTTAGTCCGTAGGGTTCAATATTGAGTTGGCCCCGCCCTTCCCACACACCTGACCTTTAATGGCCCCCCAGTCTTAATCCGTAGGGTTCAATATTGAGTTGGCTCCGCCCTTTCCACACACATGACCTTTAATGGCCCTCCAGTCTTAGTCCGTAGGGTTCAATATTGAGTTGGCCCCGCCCTTTCCACACACATGACCTTTAACCACTTGAGCCCCAGAGGATTTACCCCCCTTAATGACCACGCCTTTTTTTGCTGTTTGGCGCTGCACTAATTCAAATGATAATTGCGCGGTCATGCAATGCTGCACCCAAACAAAATTTACGTCCTTTTTTTCACACAAATAGAGCTTTCTTTCGGTGGTATTTGTTCACCTGTGCGCTTTTTATTTTTTGCGCTATAAACAAAAAAACCACAAAAATTTTGAAAAAAACAATATTTTCTACTTTCAGCTATAAAAAATATATAATAAACTCAAAGTTAGTCATAAATTTAAGCCAAAATGTATTCTGCTCCATGTTTTTGGTAAAAAAAAATCCCGTGCATTAGCGGGCAAACTGGCGCTATCTGGGAGGGGCGCTAACACTATCGGAAGTCGCCAGCGACACTGATACAGTGATCAGTAAAAATCTGTTCACTGTAATCAATGACACTGGTGAAAGGGCAGTGAAGGGGTTAACTGGGGGGGGGGGGGAGGGGGGCGATCAAGGGGTTAAACGGGATTACTGGTGTACTGGCGGGCAATCTGGCGCTATCTGGGAGGGGCGCTAACTCTATCGGAAGTCGCCAGCGACACTGATCAGTAAAATCAGTGCAGTGAAGGGTTAACTGGGGGGGGGGGCGATCAGGGGGTTAAATGTGTCCCAGAGTGTTCTAACTGTAGTGCTTTGTACTCACTTTTTGGATGTCTTCTTCTCTGGAACGGAATGTGTCCAGGCAGAGAAGAATGACATCATATCCTGTCCTGTGTGTATGTCAACACAGGACAGGATAGGACAGGGACCGATCACAGAAATCACTGGCTGAAATCTAATGATTGATCCCTCCTGGATCAAATAGTGTCACCCGCGGGTCGGCGGGAGCGCGCGCGCGCGCCCCCTGCCGGCGAAAGTGTCACGAGCGCGGAACCCGTTTTAAAACGTGGTTTTGCGCTCCACTGCCGCCCTGCACACGTATATACACAGTGGCAGGGCGGCAAGCGGTTAATGACCCCCCAGTCTTAGTCCGTAGGGTTCAATATTGAGTTGGCTCCGCCCTTTCCACACACATGACCTTTAATGGCCCCCCAGTCTTAGTCCGTAGGGTTCAATATTGAGTTGGCTCCGCCCTTTCTACACACATGACCTTTAATGGCCCCCCAGTCTTAGTCCGTAGGGTTCAATATTGAGTTGGCCCCGCCCTTTGCAGCTATAACAGCTTCAACTCTTCTGGGAAGGCCCCCCACAAGGTTTAGGAGGGTGTCTATGGGAAGGTTGGACCATTCTTCCAGAAGCACATTTGTCAGGTCAGGCACTGATGTCGGGGGAGGAGGCCTGGCTCGCAGTCTCCGCTCTAATTCATCCCAAAGGTGTTCTATGGGGTTGAGGTCAGGACTCTGTGCAGGACAGTCAAGTTCCTCCACCCCAAACTGGCTCCTCCATGTCTTTATGGACCTTGCTTTGTGCACTGGGGGGCAGTCATGTTGGAACAGGAAGTGGCCATCCCCAAACTCCTCTCACAAAGTTGGGAGCATGAAATTGTCCAAAATGTCGCCTTAAGAGTTCCCTTCACTGGAACTAGGGAGCCAAGTCCATCCCCTGAAAAACACCCCCACACCATAATCCCCCCTCCACCAAACTTTACACTTGGCACAATGCAGTCAGGCAAGTACCGTTCTCCTGGCCACCGCCAAACCCAGACACGTCCATCGGATTGCCAGACAGAGAAGTGTGATTGGTCACTCCAGAGAACACGTCTCCCCTGCTATAGAGTCCAGTGGCGGCGTGCTTTACACCACGCCATCTGACGCTTTGCATTGCACTTGGTGATGGAAGGCTTGGATGCAGCTGCTCGGCCATGGAAACCCATTCCATGGAGCTCTCTACGCACTGTTGTTGGGCTCATCTGAAGGCCACACCAAGTTTGGAGGTCTTTAGCTATTGACTCTGCAGACAGTTGGCGACTTCTGGGCGCTGTGCGCTTCACCATGCGCTGACCACGCCCTGGGGGCTTCATTGTATACACCTGTGTTCATGGAGGGGATTGGAACACCTGAATCACATGATATGGAGGGGATTGGGACACCTGAATCACATGATTGGGAGGGGATTGGGACACCTGAATCACATGATATGGAGGGGATTGGAGCACCTGAATCACATGATACGGAGGGGGCGGGGACACCTGAATCACATGATTGGGAGGGGATTGGAACACCTGAATCACATGACATGGAGGGGATTGGAACACCTGAATCACATGACATGGAGGGGATTGGAACACCTGAATCACATGATATGGAGGGGATTGGAACACCTGAATCACATGATATGGAGGGGATTGGAACACCTGAATCAAATGATTGGGAGGGGATTGGAACACCTGAATCACATGACATGGAGGGGATTGGAACACCTGAATCACATGATTGGGAGGGGATTGGAACACCTGAATCACATGATATGGAGGGGATTGGAGCAACTGAATCACATGATTGGGAGGGGATTGGAGCACCTGAATCACATGATATGGAGGGGATTGGAACACCTGAATCACATGACATGGAGGGGATTGGAACACCTGAATCACATGATTGGGAGGGGATTGGAACACCTGAATCACATGATATGGAGGGGATTGGAACACCTGAATCACATGATATGGAAGGGATTGGAACATCTGAATCACATGATTGGGAGGGGATTGGAGCACCTGAATCACATGATTGGGAGGGGATTGGAACACCTGAATCACATGATATGGAGGGGATTGGAGCAACTGAATCACATGATTGGGAGGGGATTGGAGCACCTGAATCACATGATATGGAGGGGATTGGAACACCTGAATCACATGACATGGAGGGGATTGGAACACCTGAATCACATGATTGGGAGGGGATTGGAATACCTGAATCACATGATATGGAGGGGATTGGAACACCTGAAACACATGATATGGAAGGGATTGGAACATCTGAATCACATGATTGGGAGGGGATTGGAACACCTGAATCACATGATTGGGAGGGGATTGGAGCACCTGAATCACATGATATGGAGGGGATTGGAACACCTGAATCACATGATTGGGAGGGGATTGGAACACCTGAATCACATGATTGGGAGGGGATTGGAACACCAGAATCACATGATATGGAGGGGATTGGAACACCTGAATCACATGATTGGGAGGGGATTGGAGCACCTGAATCACATGATATGGAGGGGATTGGAACACCTGAATCACATGATTGGGAGGGGATTGGAACACCAGAATCACATGATTTGGGGGGGGGGTAATACTTTTGGCCATATAGTGTAGATATAATTGTCCTGTGTTGGTTCCTCGTATAGCTGACTCTCTCCGGCTCTCAAAGGTCTCACCAGAATCTCATCTCCGGCGGTTTCTTTATTCAATTGAAGGAGAAAACGACACAAATTCTCAGAAATGACTTTTCTTCCTTTTTATTTTCTCACCTAGAAGAATCCGGCATTTGGTGCTGACAGTCCCTCCCCCGTTCCCTGACAGTCCCTCCCCTCCCCCGTTCCCTGACAGTCCCTCCCCTCCCCCGTTCCCTGACAGTCCCTCCCCCGTTCCCTGACAGTCCCTCCCCTCCCCCGTTCCCTGACAGTCCCTCCCCTCCCCCGCTCCCTGACAGTCCCTCCCCTCCCCCGCTCCCTGACAGTCCCTCCCCTCCCCCGTTCCCTGACAGTCCCTCCCCTCCCCCGTTCCCTGACAGTCCCTCCCCTCCCCCGCTCCCTGACAGTCCCTCCCCTCCCCCGTTCCCGGTGATAGATCTCGATAATATACTCGTAGGCCCCCATTTGTGGCGGACATGGCGGACTACAACATTCTCCACAATCCAGCCCCGCAATGAGGTGATTTATGAGTGGGCTGAGCCACTGAAGTCATGCGCACAGTGAAAGCACCTGGTCCTGTGAAATGATCATTAGTAAAAGGTTAACGGACCATCGATCTGCTTCATCCAGTATAGAGCGAACGTGCCGTATGGATCCCCCGCAGTGCAGCGCCTCAGTCTCTGCCCCTTCCCGTCGCCTCGGATTCTGCTACATCGCAGGGTGCCACTGCCTGCGGGCCCCTCAGATCCAGGGGCCCCGAGTCTTTCTGTACTGTCTAGTTTGGAGTCGCAGACTATAAATGAGGACACGCGTGGCAATAATATGTGCGTTGTGATAAGGTGGCACACTTATTTCGAATGGACTGCAGAGACACCGAGATGAACTGAAAAAATGGACCACAAATCTACATTTCCAATGCAGTGTCGCATAACAGGTGCTGATACCACAGAGCGTGGCAGAGTGCTGATATCATGATGCGTGGTACAGTGCTGATATCATGGTGCGTGGTACAATGCTGATATCATGGTGCGTGGTACAATGCTGATATCATGGTGCGTGGTACAATGCTGATATCATGGTGCGTGGTACAATGCTGATATCATGGTGCGTGGTACAATGCTGATATCATGGTGCGTGGTACAGTGCTGATATCATGGTGCGTGGTACAATGCTGATATCATGGTGCGTTGTACAGTGCTGATATCATGGTGCGTGGTACAGTGCTGATATCATGGTGCGTGGTACAATGCTGATATCGTGGTGCGTGGTACAATGCTGATATCGTGGTGCGTGGTACAATACTGATATCATGGTGCGTGGTACAATGCTGATATCATGGTGCGTGGTACAATGCTGATATCATGGTGCGTGGTACAATGCTGATATCATGGTGCGTGGTACAATGCTGATATCATGGTGCGTGGTACAATGCTGATACCATGGTGCGTGGTACAATGCTGATATCATGGTGCGTGGTACAGTGCTGATATCATGGTGCGTGGTACAATGCTGATACCATGGTGCGTGGTATAATGCTGATATCATGGTGCGTGGTACAATGCTGATACCATGGTGCGTGGTACAATGCTGATATCATGGTGCGTGGTACAATGCTGATACCATGGTGCGTGGTATAGTGCTGATACCATGGTGCGTGGTACAATGCTGATACCATGGTGCGTGGTACAATGCTGATATCATGGTGCGTGGTACAATGCTGATATCATGGTGCGTGGTACAGTGCTGATATTACAAAGCGTGGTACAATGCTGATATCGTGGAGCGTGGTACAATGCTGATATAATGGAGCGTGGTACAATGCTGATATCATGGAGCGTGGTACAATGCTGATATCATGATGCGTGGTACAATGCTGATACCATGGTGCGTGGTACAATGCTGATACCATGGTGCGTGGTACAATGCTGATATCATGATGCGTGGTACAATGCTGATACCATGGTGCGTGGTACAATGCTGATATCATGGTGTGTGGCAGAGTGCTGATATTACAGTACATGGCACAGTGCTGATACTACAAAGCATGGCACAGTGCTGATACTACAAAGCATGGCACAGTGCTGATACCATGGTGCGTGGCAGCGTGCTGATACCATGGTGCGTGGCAGCGTGCTGATATCATGGTGCGTGGCAGAGTGCTGATATCATGGTGCGTGGCAGAGTGCTGATATTACAGTATATGGCACAGTGCTGATACCATGGTGCGTGGTACAGTGCTGATATTACAAAGCGTGGTACAATACTGATATCATGGTGTGTGGCAGAGTGCTGATATTACAGTACATGGCACAGTGCTGATACCACAAAGCGTGGCACAGTGTTGATACGTTCCTCTGCCCCCAGTGCTGTGGGTAACAAAGCTCTGCTGTGCGTCTGACTCCATCTCAGCGCGGAGAGTCCCGATTGGCCCAGGCCGGCGGCGGCGTGTACAAGCTGTCCTACACGCAGACACGTGTTACCGGCTTGTTTTATCTGCTGGTGTCACTCGTGGTTGTAGCCGTGATACTGATAAGAATCTCATCAAACAGCAACTTCCCGAGAGCCGGAAATTTGTTCTTCTAAACTGCCATAAATATTTCAGTCGGCTTAATAATTCATCAGTGAATTAAGTTTACTCATTTCTCATTACAGGCAGGCGGTGCCACGTGTCCTCCCCGGTGCCACCACTCATTACCGGGAGGGTATAGGAAAGGAGAGTGGGGGGGGGGGGTGAGGAAAGGTCCGTGTACTGCAGGCTTCATATACTGGTGTGGATCCCATAATTCCCTCCTTCCCACTGAGACCACCTCCCCCCCCTCCCCCGAGGCCCAAATACAGATGCAGAAGGCTCAGCTAGGACCGAGAACATTTCTCTCCGTTTTCTATTCTCCTCACCTCCATGGCTACAGGTGTTCCAATCCCCTCCATATCATGTGATTCAGGTGTTCCAATCCCCTCCATATCATGTGATTCAGGTGTTCCAATCCCCTCCATATCATGTGATTCAGGTGTTCCAATCCCCTCCATATCATGTGATTCAGGTGTTCCAATCCCCTCCATATCATGTGATTCTGGTGCTCCAATCCCTTCCCAATCATGTGATTCAGGTGCTCCAATCCCTTCCCAATCATGTGATTCAGGTGTTCCAATCCCCTCCATATCATGTGATTCAGGTGTTCCAATTCCCTCCCAATCATGTGATTCAGGTGTTCCAATCCCCTCCATATCATGTGATTCAGGTGCTCCAATCCCCTCCCAATCATGTGATTCAGGTGCTCCAATCCCTTCCATATCATGTGATTCAGTTGTTCCAATCCCCTCCATATCATGTGATTCAGGTGTTCCAATCCCCTCCATATCATGTGATTCAGGTGTTCCAATCCCCTCCATATCATGTGATTCAGGTGTTCCAATCCCCTCCATATCATGTGATTCAGGTGTTCCAATCCCCTCCATATCATGTGATTCAGGTGTTCCAATCCCCTCCATATCATGTGATTCAGGTGTTCCAATCCCCTCCATATCATGTGATTCAGGTGTTCCAATCCCCTCCATATCATGTGATTCAGGTGTTCCAATCCCCTCCCAATCATGTGATTCAGGTGTTCCAATCCCCTCCATATCATGTTATTCAGGTGTTCCAATCCCCTCCATATCATGTGATTCAGGTGTTCCAATCCCCTCCATATCATGTGATTCAGGTGTTCCAATCCCCTCCATATCATGTGATTCAGGTGTTCCAATCCCCTCCATATCATGTGATTCTGGTGTTCCAATCCCCTCCATATCATGTGATTCTGGTGCTCCAATCCCTTCCCAATCATGTGATTCAGGTGTTCCAATCCCCTCCATATCATGTGATTCAGGTGCTCCAATCCCCTCCCAATCATGTGATTCAGGTGTTCCAATCCCTTCCATATCATGTGATTCAGGTGTTCCAATCCCCTCCCAATCATGTGATTCAGGTGTTCCAATCCCTTCCCAATCATCTGATTCAGGTGTTCCAATCCCCTCCATATCATGTGATTCAGGTTCCAATCCCCTCCATATCATATGATTCATGTTCCAATCCCCTCCATGGACACAGGTGTATACAATCAAGCCCCTAGGCATGCAACTCAATATTGAACCCTACGGATTAAGACGGGGGGGCCATTAAAGGTCATGTGTGGGGAAAGGCCGGCGGCCCAATACTTTTGCCAATATAATGTATTTCAAGAGTCTCCTCGCCATCAGAAGTCAAGAGTCCTCCACCATCCCTTACATCACAGTGTACCTCCCAATACTTTGTTCTGCTGCCGGGAAGAAGCTGGGGGGGGGCAGAGCTTGGAAGCAGAAAGAGCAGGATCTGGAGGAGGAGTTCTGTCCTCCTTTCTGTTGCCAACTTCTGAGACAAGGTGGGGGCTGAGACAAGGGTGCAGGATAATTATGGCCTGGTGGGCCATTCAAGAGCTTGAATGGACATTAGCCTGAGAAAGGGTGGAGAAAAATTGTGGTCTCTGCATTCCAGGCTCCATAGACTGCTTCTCCAGCAGAGGTGCAATTCTCAGAATACGTTCCCTCCCATTGGAGAACTTACCCGGGCCCTAAAAGTCACAAGGAGGTGATCAGGATCTAGGAAAACCTTCCAAAATACGGAAATGACACAAAACCCAATGAAGGTGGAGAATGTAGTCTTTCAGGAAAGGGAAACAGTTGTCGGTTCTCTTCTACTCTTCAAGCAAGTTTGCAAATCTTACCTTTTTCTTTTTGCTTTGCTCCTGCTGTCCACTGAGAACAATACTGACCAAGACAGCCATACTAGAACCTTTAGAACAACCATTTGAATAGATGTCAGGCAGAAGTCTCCATACTCCAGACCTAATGGACTAGGGCTCCAGCAGAAGTGCCGAGCTCTGACTTTTATCCCTCCCACTGGGGAGCTCAGCTAAGCCATGAAAGGTTCAAGGAGGTGATCTGTATCTAGGAAAATAAAGAAGTTCCAGAAGACCTTATGAGGTTTATCAGGTCCTGCCTTGACGTTGTGAGGAGGCTCTGTGGCTTGCACAGGTCTTTTTTCCTCTCCCCCAACTAGAGATCTCTGTTTGGAAGAGTCCTCAGTTAGTACTTGAAGGACTGGCCTTGGTTGGTCCCTAAGGATCGGAGTCTCTCTGGTTTTGGCTAGGTAAAGTAGATTGTGCAGATTTTGGGGGCCTGTCCTGACATCAGGGGGGAGGATCTGGGTCCTTTGAATCTTTTTCATCTCCTCAACCATGAGGGTCTTTCTCTCTCTTTCCACCAAGTATATGGAGGACTGGCTTTGGCCGGTCCCTAAGGATTTGAGTCCACTTGGTTTCAGCTAGGTAAGCTAGAGTGTGCAGGTTATTGGGGCCTGTCCTGACCTCAGGGGGAGGAACTGTGGCCTTCTAATCTTTTTCCTTTCCCCAGCTGAGAGGGTCTTTCTTCAGGAGAGTCCTTCACCAAGTACTTGGAGAACCGGCTTTGGCATGTACCTAAGGAGCAGGTCCCCCTTGCTTCAGCCTTGATAGACCATTGAGCCCCATCAGGAGCCCTGCGTCCAGGGTGGTGTAGGGGTTGAATCCCTCCTCTTTGAAGGTCAGACCATTCTGTACTCAGAAGGGGCTTTCTTTGGGAGAGTCCTTCACCAAGTACTTGGAGAACCGGCTTTGGCATGTCCCTAAGGAGTGGGGTCCCTCTGGCTTCAGCCTAGGTAGACCATAGAGTGCTTTGCCCCTGTCAGGAGCCATGGGGGTTCCGGGATTGAGGATCTTCCTCTTTGAAGGTCAGACCATTCTGTACTCAGAAGGGGCTTTCTTTGGGAGAGCCCTCCACCAAGGACACAGAGGATCGCCTTTGGCAGGTCCTTTAAGGAGCGGGGTCCCTCTGGCTTCAGCCTTGATAGACCATTAAGCCCCATCAGGAGCCCTGCGTCCAGGGTGGTGTAGGGGTTGCATCCCTCCTCTTTGAAGGTCAGACCATTCTGTACTCAGAAGGGGCTTTCTTCGGGACAACCCTCCACCAAGGACATGGCGGAACACCTTTGGCAGGTCCTTTAAGGAGTGGGGTCCCTCTGGCTTCAGCCTTGATAGACCATTAAGCCCCATCAGGAGCCCTGCGTCCAGGGTGGTGTAGGGGTTGAATCCCTCCTCTTTGAAGGTCAGACCATTCTGTACTCAGAAGGGGCTTTCTTCGGGACAACCCTCCACCAAGGACATGGCGGAACACCTTTAGCAGGTCCTTTAAGGAGTGGGGTCCTCCTGGCTTCAACCTTGATGGACCATTGAGCATTTTGCCCCGTCAGGAGCCCTGTGCCCAGGGGGGTGCAGCGTTTTTAAGCCACTACCTCCGTGGGGGTCATACCATTCTGTATCCTCATGCACAAACCTCCCCCCACCACCCCCAGTGCTCCCCGTCTTTTCTTCTCCATAACATAGGGGGAGGAGTTCTGTAGTCCTCTGTGATATGCTGGAAACAATGTAACCATTAAGAGTGCATCACGGGCAGATCGCCTCACAAGATTTCTGGCGGGATCAAACAGATGCAACAAAATGATGTATTTGACAGATGTAAAGGGACCATATGGGAGAAGTTCATTGTTGGGGTTGTGCCCGTCGGTGGACCCGGGACCGGCAGGCCAGGGGGGAGGGAGATCGGTGAATGTCTGATCGCTGCTCTCCCCTTCCTGAAGCGACATGAAAAACTTCACTTCCGGGTTCCGGTGTTCCTTTCCCCAGATGGTATTGGCCGGGGAAGGAGCTAACGAAGCGTGATCTGTCATCCAATAGCTTTAATGAGGGGGCGGAGCAAGTGAGACCGGGCATGTGCGGTTTGTGTCGTTCCAAATCGAAATTCGGATGAATTGTTCGTTATTCGAAGATTCCGATGTATCCGAATTTCTGGAGTACAATAGCAATGAGTTTAAATAAATCCAAAATAGTTAAACGAATTTCGACAAATAGAATTAAAAAAAAATTTGAAATAAAGGAATAGAAAAGAACAGAACATAATATTTCTTCAATGTAAATAGGGACATGTGCGTTCCCGTGCGTTTTTGATGCGTTTTACCGCGTTCCAGTATACTTGTGTGCAGGAAAAATGCCGCATGTTCTACTTTTTTTTCTGCCTCCGGAACGCACCGGAACAGCAAGCGCTGATGTGATCTCTGACACTGACAACCAGGTAACCGACTTTCTGTGCGTTTTGGATGCAGAAAAAAAGCAGCTGAACTGCATGGAGTGTGAAGCGGTCCTCATCGTCTAGATGTGCGTAGGAAACGCATGGAGTGTGATCCGCTCCTCATCGTCTAGATGTGCGTAGGAAACGCATGGAGTGTGATCTGGTCCTCATCGTCTAGATGTGCGTAGGAAACGCATGGAGTGTGATCTGCTCCTCATCGTCTAGATGTGCGTAGGAAACGCATGGAGTGTGAAGCGGTCCTCGTCTAGATGTGCGTAGGAAACGCATGGAGTGTGATCCAGTCCTCATCGTCTAGATGTGCGTAGGAAACGCATGGAGTGTGATCCGGTCCTCATCGTCTAGATGTGCGTAGGAAACGCATGGAGTGTGATCCAGTCCTCATCGTCTAGATTTGCGTAGGAAACGCATGGAGTGTGAAGCTGTCCTCATCGTCTAGATGTGCGTAGGAAACGCATGGAGTGTGATCCGCTCCTCATCGTCTAGATGTGCGTAGGAAACGCATGGAGTGTGAAGCGGTCCTCGTCTAGATGTGCGTAGGAAACGCATGGAGTGTGATCCGCTCCTCATCGTCTAGATGTGCGTAGGAAACGCATGGAGTGTGATCCACTCCTCATCGTCTAGATGTGCGTAGGAAACGCATGGAGTGTGATCCACTCCTCATCGTCTAGATGTGCGTAGGAAACGCATGGAGTGTGAAGCGGTCCTCATCGTCTAGATGTGTGTAGGAAACGCATGGAGTGTGATCTGGTTCTCATCGTCTAGATGTGCGTAGGAAACGCATGGAGTGTGATCTGGTCCTCATCGTCTAGATGTGTGTAGGAAACGCATGGAGTGTGATCCGGTCCTCATCGTCTAGATGTGCGTAGGAAACGCATGGAGTGTGAAGCTGTCCTCATCATCTAGATGTGCGTAGGAAACGCATGGAGTGTGAAGCGGTCCTCATCGACTAGATGTGCGTAGGAAACGCATGGAGTGTGATCCGGTCCTCATCGTCTAGATGTGCGTAGGAAACGCATGGAGTGTGAAGCGGTTCTCATCGTCTAGATGTGCGTAGGAAATGCATGGAGTGTGATCCACTCCTCATCGTCTAGATGTGCGTAGGAAACGCATGGAGTGGGATCTGGTCCTCATCGTATAGATGTGCGTAGGAAACGCATGGAGTGTGATCTGGTCCTCATCGTCTAGATGTGCGTAGGAAACGCATGGAGTGTGATCCGGTCCTCATCGTCTAGATGTGCGTAGGAAACGCATGGAGTGTGAAGCGGTCCTCATCGTCTAGATGTGCGTAGGAAACGCATGGAGTGTGAAGCTGTCCTCATCGACTAGATTGTGCGTAGGAAACGCATGGAGTGTGATCTGGTCCTCATCGACTAGATGTGCGTAGGAAACGCATGGAGTGTGATCCGCTCCTCATCGTCTAGATGTGCGTAGGAAACGCATGGAGTGTGATCCGCTCCTCATCGTCTAGATGTGCGTAGGAAACGCATGGAGTGTGATCCGCTCCTCATTGTCTAGATGTGCGTAGGAAACGCATGGAGTGTGATCTGGTCCTCATCGTCTAGATGTGCGTAGGAAACGCATGGAGTGTGATCTGGTCCTCATCGTCTAGATGTGCGTAGGAAACGCATGGAGTGTGATCTGGTCCTCATCGTCTAGATGTGCGTAGGAAACGCATGGAGTGTGATCTGGTCCTCATCGTCTAGATGTGCGTAGGAAACGCATGGAGTGTGATCTGGTCCTCATCGTCTAGATGTGCGTAGGAAACGCATGGAGTGTGATCTGGTCCTCATCGTCTAGATGTGCGTAGGAAACGCATGGAGTGTGATCCACTCCTCATCGTCTAGATGTGCGTAGGAAACGCATGGAGTGTGAAGCGGTCCTCATCGTCTAGATGTGCGTAGGAAACGCATGGAGTGTGATCTGGTCCTCATCGTCTAGATGTGCGTAGGAAACGCATGGAGTGTGATCTGGTCCTCGGGCCTAAAAAGATCTTTTTAAAATTGCGCAGAATCGGCTCAGGCAGTGTGAGGGTTAAAGGAACTCTTCGGCCGACAATGTCTGGCGTCTCCTGGCGGCGCGGCACCTGTACAGTCCGCCTCATCCAGCCGTTTTATTGGCTCATTGGCCGATTCCCTGATCGATCCTCGCGGTACAAGACGCGCTCGGCGCAGATCTCGCGCTCTCCGACTCCAATTAACCTGCTTACTGGAGCGCTCCCTGTAAATGGCGGCCGGGGGGGGGGGGAGGGGGCGCTGTCCCTGCTTTATGTTCCTTGAAAAGGTTATGATTTGCGGTATGTCTGCGGGAGGGGGGGGGGGGGAAGGATGAAGAGGGGGGGGCAGAGGAGGGGGAGGGCAGCGGGGGGGGGGGTAGAGGAGGGGGGGCAGAGGAGGGGGAGGGCGGGGGGGGGATGAGGAGGGGGGGGCAGAGGAGGGGGAGGGCAGCGGGGGGGGGGCTCATTATGTTAGTCACAGAAGTGGTAAGTGCGAAGCGCTGATCCGTGACGCCATAACATGTCTGCGCCGCCACCTTCCTGCTGGATGACATTTCTCCTCCACTCACCGGTCTCCTCCACCAAGGACCATCACAGCGACTCCCCTCCCCCCCCGGGGCCGCTCCACGCATCGCATCCCTATATCACCAGATCTGATCTCCCCGACGCAACGCGTTATCTGCCGCCATATTCATCTTATTTTACCTATAAGGATCCCAAATTCCCCCAGTGATCAGACTGTACATTGTAACATTGTAGAAGGAGGAGGAGTCATTTCCTCAGTCTCCCCTCCCCCAGTGATCAGACTGTACATTGTAACATTGTAGAAGGAGGAGTCATTTCCTCAGTCTCCCCTCCCCCAGTGATCAGACTGTACATTGTAACTTTGTAGAAGGAGGAGGAGTCATTTCCTCAGTCTCCTCCCCCAGCAATCAGACTGTACATTGTAACTTTGTAGAAGGAGGAGGAGTCATTTCCTCAGTCTCCCCTCCCCCAGTGATCAGACTGTACATTGTAACTTTGTAGAAGGAGGAGGAGTCATTTCCTCAGTCTCCTCCCCCAGCAATCAGACTGTACATTGTAACTTTGTAGAAGGAGGAGGAGTCATTTCCTCAGTCTCCCCTCCCCCAGTGATCAGACTGTACATTGTTACTTTGTAGAAGGAGGAGGAGTCATTTCCTCAGTCTCCCCTCCCCCAGTGATCAGACTGTACATTGTTACTTTGTAGAAGGAGGAGTCATTTCCTCAGTCTCCCCTCCCCCAGTGATCAGACTGTACATTGTAACTTTGTAGAAGGAGGAGGAGTCATTTCCTCAGTCTCCTCCCCCAGCGATCAGACTGTACATTGTAACTTTGTAGTAAGTGACAAGGTGAGAGGCTGCAGCGGAGTTTATATCCAATGAATGAAAGGGGCGGGGCCAGGGACTGTCAGGCTGGGGAGGAAGGTGCTGGATGATGCTGGACATCCTCCAGCCAGAAAAGGAGGCGGAGCTCTATCTGACTGGCTGCAGCTTCTAATGCACATGTGAGAGTCTGGGCTGCAGGGAAAGGGGCGGGTCCTAACGCTGCGATTTGGGAATTGAAATGACTGTGAATGTCACGGCCCTGACATGCGATTTTCCGCGGCGTGATTTCTGAAGTTCTTTTCTGCGATTTCACATCCATGGAATTCAATGGAAATCGCACTGAAAATCGCAAGAAATCGCTGAAAATCTTCACAAGTCGCAATAAAGTCTTCAGAAATGGCACTGAAATTGCGTACAAATCGCAGCGGTGTGACCGATGAGGAGCCCCGGGGCCCCCACAACACGCGTGTCGCTCTATGTGCTGGAATGAGCCGCCTTACGTGTGAAAAGCGCCCCAAAGTAGCTCCACCACCTTCTCAGTCGCAGAGCGTCTGCCATTTTTTTCAGTGCCCATTTTGTCCTCATATCGTGTTTCGGCGCACAACAAACGGCAAATCACGCGTCTGCGCCCCATAACGGTTAATGTCCCCGCGAGTGTGACCTGCGATTGCCGTGCGTTTCCCACACTTTGTTCTGTCGCACGTTTTGGAAACTCGCAGGTTTCGGATGCGGCCCGAGGTGCCATTCCCGCCGTTTCAGCGCGCTGCCCTTCAATCTGAGAACTGAGCCGCACTGCTCCACGCATGTTGGTGCGCGTTCGCAGATCTACAGGAACGCCATATCAGGAACGAATGGTGCCGCGGCACGCCGACGCTTTTCTGTGCGTTTGGGAAAGTGCGTGATTTGGAGCGAAATTCCCGCAGCGCAGAAATGTGAGCGAGGGCCCAGGGACTGCGACGTCACCGCGCTGCCAATAATGAGCCACTAGACGGTCCAATGGGGGAGCAGAGCGTGCGTCTTCATGCGTATCATTCGCTGGTTGTGAACGATCTTCTACAAGAGGGCCGCCATCTGCCTCTCCCCTCCCCCCCGGAGGACGCGGCTCAGCGGCGCTCATCTCCTGTCTCTGCGCACAACCGGCGGGGGAGGCGAGGTCCCAGCGCCGGGCCGCGTGCGCTCAGACCTTTCATTCCATCAGCTTGTTGAAGTGCAATCTGCGGCGCTCGGTCCCCGCGGCACAAAGTGCGCTCGCTCTATTGGCGGGAATTATACGAAACGTCGCTATTGATTTGCGATTATTAATAGGATGGAGCGGCTTCCGCTCGGCGCGCAAATTGCTTCCCCCGCCGTCCTGTCGTGTTCTCCCCCCACGTGCCGCCGTCCTTCACCTCGTCTGATGAACACGGAAAATTCTGCGCCAAACCTTCACCTTCGCGCGATAAAAATCAACCGCAGTCGCCGTCACAGTCCTGCCAAGTCACCCCATGGTGATATTCGGCATTACTGATATGCGATAGGAATCGCCATCTGCGGCAAAACCTGCGCAAATTCATCATTGGTGACCGGGATCACGCAGACGGCGGTCAGTGCATTCTCAGCCTGATTTGCGGTTTTTAACGCGTTTCGATGAGTTTTGCGTTTGTTTGGTAATAGAGAAGTATGACCGTTGTGTTCATGTAGTGCGACTTCCATGCGACTTCCATGCTACTTCCATGCGACTTCCATGCTACTTCCATGCGACTTCCATGCTACTTCCATGCGACTTCACGCTCTCTGGGACTCGAGGATCATCAACGGCGAGCCGGAACCAAAGTCACATGTCGGGAGATATTATTGTCACTATTGATACATTGTATCCTCCCATAGATGGGAAACGCCGTCTGCGGTAAAGTCTATCCAATGCCAAATCATTTTTTTTGTTTTTTAGAAAATTGGTAAAATTCTCCTTTATACCTCAACATCTCACATACGCACGTTCACCCCAGACACCACCAAACTACTCGTTCACTCCCTCATCATCTCACGCCTGGACTACTGCAACTCCCTCCTCACCGGCCTACCCAAACGAACGCTCTCCCCACTCCAGTCCATCCTGAACTCAGCGGCCAGACTCATCCACCTCACCAACCGCTCCACATCTGCCTTCCCCTCTCTGCCAATCCCTCCACTGGCCTCCATTCAGTGTCCTCCACCCCTCTCTGCCAATCCCTCCACTGGCCTCCATTCAGTGTCCTCCACCCCTCTCTGCCAATCCCTCCACTGGCCTCCAATCAGTGTCCTCCACCCCTCTCTGCCAATCCCTCCACCCCTCTCTGCCAATCCCTCCACTGGCCTCCATTCAGTGTCCTCCACCCCTCTCTGCCAGTCCCTCCACTGGCCTCCATTCAGTGTCCTCCACCCCTCTCTGCCAGTCCCTCCATTGGCCTCCATTCAGTGTCCTCCACCCCTCTCTGCCAATCCCTCCACTGGCCTCCATTCAGTGTCCTCCACCCCTCTCTGCCAATCCCTCCACTGGCCTCCATTCAGTGTCCTCCACCCCTCTCTGCCAATCCTTCCACTGGCCTCCACTCAGTGTCCTCCACCCCTCTCTGCCAATCCCTCCACTGGCCTCCAATCAGTGTCCTCCACTCCTCTCTGCCAATCCCTCCACCCCTCTCTGCCAATCCCTCCACTGGCCTCCATTCAGTGTCCTCCACCCCTCTCTGCCAGTCCCTCCACTGGCCTCCATTCAGTGTCCTCCACCCCTCTCTGCCAGTCCCTCCATTGGCCTCCATTCAGTGTCCTCCACCCCTCTCTGCCAATCCCTCCACTGGCCTCCATTCAGTGTCCTCCACCCCTCTCTGCCAATCCCTCCACTGGCCTCCATTCAGTGTCCTCCACCCCTCTCTGCCAGTCCCTCCACTGGCCTCCATTCAGTGTCCTCCACCCCTCTCTGCCAATCCCTCCACTGGCCTCCATTCAGTGTCCTCCACCCCTCTCTGCCAATCCTTCCACTGGCCTCCACTCAGTGTCCTCCACCCCTCTCTGCCAATCCCTCCACTGGCCTCCAATCAGTGTCCTCCACTCCTCTCTGCCAATCCCTCCACCCCTCTCTGCCAATCCCTCCACTGGCCTCCATTCAGTGTCCTCCACCCCTCTCTGCCAGTCCCTCCACTGGCCTCCATTCAGTGTCCTCCACTCCTCTCTGCCAATCCCTCCACTGGCCTCCAATCAGTGTCCTCCACCCCTCTCTGCCAATCCCTCCACCCCTCTCTGCCAATCCCTCCACTGGCCTCCATTCAGTGTCCTCCACCCCTCTCTGCCAATCCCTCCACTGGCCTCCATTCAGTGTCCTCCACCCCTCTCTGCCAGTCCCTCCACTGGCCTCCATTCAGTGTCCTCCACCCCTCTCTGCCAGTCCCTCCATTGGCCTCCATTCAGTGTCCTCCACCCCTCTCTGCCAGTCCCTCCATTGGCCTCCATTCAGTGTCCTCCACCCCTCTCTGCCAGTCCCTCCATTGGCCTCCATTCAGTGTCCTCCACCCCTCTCTGCCAATCCCTCCACTGGCCTCCACTCAGTGTCCTCCACCCCTCTCTGCCAATCCCTCCACTGGCTCCCGATTGCCCAGCGTACCAAATTCAAACTGCTAACTCTGACCTACAAAGCCATTCACAACGCCGCCCCGAACTACATAACCAACCTGATACCCAAATACTACCCTACCCGTGCCCTCCGCTCCTCACAAGACCTCCTACTCTCCAGCTCCCTGGTCTCCACCTCCCATGCCCGATTGCAGGACTTCTCCAGAGCTTCCCCCATCCTCTGGAATTCACTACCCCAACCCATCAGACTGTCACTTACCCTCCTCACCTTCAGGCGCACCCTGAAAACCCATCTCTTCAGGGAAGCCTACCCCACCCTCACCTAACAGCCGATCTCCTCCACTCCTCCTACCACTCCATCCCCCACAGCCACTTCCTCCTGTACCACTACCCCCTCCCTCCTAGATTGTAAGCTCCCAGGATCAGGGCCCTCGCCCCCCTCATGTATTGTATTGTTACTGTATTGTCTCATGTACTGCCCCCACTATAATGTACAGCGCTGAGCACACCTTCTGCCGCCATATAAATCCTGTATAATAATAATAATTCCTCAAGCCGTGGTCCTCCCACTTCCATTGATACATTGTATCCTTCCATTGATACATTGTATCCTTCCATTGATACATTGTATCCTTCCATAGACATAATGGGAAACGCCGTCTTCGGTAAAGTGTATCGAATGCCAAAACTTTCTTAAATTTTTTTAAAAATTGGT